>NC_092037.1:20201170-20465590 GCF_003086295.3 Arachis hypogaea | reverse complement strand
CTTGAACAAAGCTAAGTCACAATCTAAAAAGGTTCACCTAGTTATGTGTCTGTGGCATTTATGTATCCGGTGGTAATACTGGAAAACAAAGTGCTTAGAGCCACGGCCAAGACTCATAAAGTAGCTGTATTCAAGAATCAACATACTAAACTAGGAGAATCAATAATACTATCTGAATTTTGAGTTCCTATGGATGCTAATCATTCTGAATTTCAAAGGATAAAGTGAGATGCTAAGACTGTTCGGAAGCAAAAAGCTACTAGTCCTGCTCATCTAATTAGAATCTGAGCTTCACTTAAAACTCTGAGATACTATTGCTTCTTGATTTCTTTTTATCCTATTTTATTTATCTAGTTGCTTGAGGACAAGCAACAGTTTAAGTTTGGTGTTGTGATGAGCGGATATTTTGTACGCTTTTTGGGGGTAATTTCATATAGTTTTTAGTATGTTTTAGTTAGTTTTTACTATTTTTTATTAGTTTTTAGGCAAAATTCATATTTTTTAACTTTACTATGACTTTGTGTGTTTTTCTATGATTTCAGGTATTTTCTGGCTGAAATTGAGGGAGCTGAGCAAAAATCTGATTCAGGCTGAAAAAGGACTGCTGATGCTGTTAGATTCTGACCTCCCTGCATTTGGAATGGATTTTTTAGAGCTACAGAAGTCCAATTGGCGCGCTCTCAATTGGGTTGGAAAGTAGACATCCAGGGCTTTCCAGAAATATATAATAGTCCACACTTTGCGCGAAGATAAACGATGTAAACTGGCGTTTAACGCCAGTTCCATGTTGCATTCTGGCGTTAGACGCCAGAAACATGTTACAAGTTGGAGTTGAACGCCAGAAACAGGTTACAACCTGATGTTTAATTCCAGAAACAGCCCAGGCACATGAGAAGCTCAAGTCTTAGCCCCAGCACACACCAAGTGGGCTGCAGAAGTGGATTTCTGCACTATCCATCTTAGTTTACTCATTTTCTGTAAACCTAGGTTACTAGCTTAGTATTTAAACAACTTTTAGAGATTTATTTTGTACCTCATGACATTTTAGATATGAACTTTGTACTTTTTGATGGCATGAGTCTCTAAACTCCATTGTTGGAGGTGAGGAGCTCTGCAGCATCTCGATGAATTAAGCCAATTATTTCTGTTTTCCCTTCAAACACGCTTGCTTCTATCTAAGATACTGATTCGTACTTAACCGTGATGAATGTGATGATCTGTGACACTCATCACCATTCTCAACCCATGAACGTGTGCCTGACAACCACCTCCATTCTACATTAGATTGAATGAGTATCTCTTAGATTTCTTAATCAGAATCTTCGTGGTATAAGCTAGAATCCATTGGCAGCATCCTTGAGAATCCAGGAGGTTTAAACCTTGTCTGTGGTATTTCGGGTAGGATTCAGGGATTGGATGACTGTGACGAGCTTCAAACTCGCAAGTGTTGGGCGTAGTAACAGACGCAAAAGGATCAACGGATCCTATTCCGACATGATCGAGAACCGACATATGATTAGCTGTGTTGTGACAGAGCATTTGGACCATTTTCACTGAGAGGATGGGAAGTAGCCATTGACAATGGTGACGCCCTACATACAGCTTGCCATGGAAGGAGCCTTGCACGTTTGAAAGTAAGAAAGCATTATGTTGCAGGGATTCAGAAGACAAAACATCTCCAAAACTCCAACATATTCTCCATTATTGCGTAATAATTACTTGTTTTATGCCCTTTCACTTTTTACAATTGAAACTAAAGAACCCTATTGGTATCCTGACTAAGAATAATAAGATAACCATAGCTTGCTTCAAGCCAACAATCTCCGTGAGATTCGACCCTTACTCACGTAAGGTATTACTTGGATGACCTAGTGCACTTGCTGGTTAGTTGTGCAGAATTACATAGTGTGAGTGTAATTTTCGTGCACCATCCATCAAGACCACTTCTATGAAGTTGTGGCCAAGAAAAAGGTTATTCTTGAGGTCCCTTTTAAGCTCAAAAAGGGCGAGTACCCGGAGATCCGACAAGAGATTAGAAGAAGAGGATGCGAAGTACTCTCCAATCCTATTCAACAAGTAGAAATCTTAATGGTTCAAGAGTTCTATGCAAATGCATGGATCACTAGGAACCATGATCAAAGTATGAACCCAAACCCAAAGAGTTGGCTCACAATGGTTTGGGGGAAATACTTAGATTTCAGTCCGAAAAATGTAAGGTTGGCGTTAAAGTTGCCAATGATGCAAGAAAATGCACGCCCCTACACTAGAAGGGTCAACTTTGAACAAAGGTTGGACTAAGTCCTCATGGACATATGTGAGGAAGGAGCTCAATAGAAAATTGACTCAAAAGGCAAGCCGGTTTAATTGAGAAGGCATGACCTTAAGCCTGTGGCTAGAGGATGGACAACGCTCTATCATTCCTACTAGCAACCGATCCGAAGTAACTGTGGATCGGGCCATCATGATCCATAGTATCATGATTGGGGAGGAAGTGGAAGTTCATGAGATTATACCTCAAGAACTCTACAAGGTGGCTGACAAGTCCTCCACTTTGGCAAGGTTAGCCTTTCCTCACCTTATTTGCCACCTCTGCAATTCGGCTGGGATTGTCATAGAGGGAGACATCCTCATTGAAGAGGACAAGCCCATCACTAAAAAGAGGATGGAGCAAATAAGAGAGCCCACTCATGGACCTCAACAAGAGCATGAGGACATTCGTCATCATGAAATCCCTGAGATGCCTCAAGGGATGCACTTTTCTCCACAAAACTATTGGGAGCAAATTAATACCTCTTTAGGAGAATTAAGTTCCAACAGGGGACAACAAAGGGTGGAGCACCAAGAGTACTCCATTATCCTCCATGAAATTAGAGAAGATCAAAGAGCTATGAGGGAGGAGCAACAAAGGCAAGGGAGAGACATTGAGGAGCTAAAGCACTCCATAAGATCTTCAAGAGGAAGAACTAGCCGCCATCACTAAGATGGACCCGTTCTTTAATTTCCTTGTTCTTTATTTTTCCGTTTTTCGTTTACTATGCTTTATGTTTATTTATGTTTGTGTCTTTATTACATGATCATTAGTGTTTAAGTGTCTATGTCTTAAGGCTATAAATGTCCTATGAATCCATCACCTTTCTTAAATGAAAAATGTTTTAACCACAAAAGAACAAGAAGTACATGAATTTCGAATTCATCCTTAAAATTAGTTTAATTATTTTGATGTGGTGACAATACCTTTTGTTTTCTAAATGAATGCTTGAACAATGCATATGTCTTTTGAATTTGTTGTTTATGAATGCTAAAATTGTTGGCTCTTGAAAGAATGATGAAAAAGAAAAAAATATTATAGATAATCTGAAAAATCATAAAATTGATTCTTGAAGAAAGAAAAAGCAGTAAATAACAAAGCTTGTGAAAAAATAAAAAATAAAAAAATAAAAGAAAAAGAGAAAAAAAGCAAGCAGAAAAAGACAAAAGCTTTTTAAACCAAAAGGCAAGAGTAAAATGCCAATAGCCCTTAAAATCTTGGCCTAAGCAGCTAAACCAAGCTGTCCCTAACCATGTGCTTGTGGCGTGAAGGTGTCAAGTGAAAAGCTTGAGACTGAGCGGTTAAAGTCGTGATCCAAAGCAAAAAGAGTGTGCTTAAGAACCCTGTACACCTCTAACTGGGGACTCTAGCAAAGATGAGTTACAATCTGAAAAGGTTCACCCAGTTATGTGTCTGTAGCATTTATGTAGCCGGTGGTAATACTGGAAAACAAAGTGCTTAGGGCCACGGCCAAGACTCATAAAGTAGCTGTGTTCAAGAATCAACATACTGAACTAGGAGAATAAATAACACTATCTAAATTCTGAGTTCCTATAGATGCCAATCATTTTGAACTTCAAAGGATAAAGTGAGATGCCAAAACTGTTTAGAGGCAAAAAGCTACTAGTCTCGCTCATCTAATTGGAGCTAAGTTTCATTGATATTTTGTGATTTATTGTATATTCTCTTATTTTTATCCTATTTGATTTTCAGTTGCTTGGGGACAAGCAACAATTTAAGTTTGGTGTTGTGATGAGCGGATAATTTATACGCTTTTTGGCATTGTTTTTAAGTAGTTTTTAGTATGATTTAGTTAGTTTTTAGTATATTTTTATTAGTTTTTAAATAAAAATTACATTTCTGGACTTTACTATGAGTTTGTGTATTTTTCTATGATTTCAGGTATTTTCTGGGTAAAATTGAGGGACTTGAGCAAAAATTTGATTCAGAGGCTGAAGAAGGACTGCAGATGCTGTTGGATTCAGACCTTCCTGCACTCGAAATGGATTTTCTGGAGCTTCAAAAGCCCAATTGGCGCTCTCTCAATTGCTTTGGAAAGTAGACATCCAGAGCTTTCCAGCAATATATAATAGTCTATACTTTGCCCGAGTTTTGATGATGCAAACTGGCGTTCAAACGCCAATTTCCTGCCCTATTCTGAAGTTAAATGCCAGAAACAGGTTGCAAACCAGAGTTAAACGCCAGAAATAGGCTGCAACATGGCGTTTAACTCCAAAAAGAGTCTCTACACATGAAAGCTCAATGCTCAGCCCAAGCACACACCAAGTGGGCCCGAAAGTGGATTTCTACATCATTTACATATCTTATGTAACTCTAGCTACTAGTTTAGTATAAAAACTACTTTTAGTGATTTATTTCATATCTCTGGTTAGTCTTTGAACAATTGGATGTTTGGAGATCACGTTTAGGGGGCTGTCCATTCGGCCATGCCTGAACCTTCATCACTTATATATTTTCAACGGTAGAGTTTCTATACACCATAGATTAAGGTATGGAGCTCTACTGTTCCTCATAAATTAATGCAAAATACTATTGTTTTCTTATTCAATTCAAGCTTATTCCTATTCTAAGATATTCGCTTGCACTTCAACATGATGAATATGATGATCCGTGACACTCATCACTATTCTCAACCTATGAACACGTGCCTGACAACCACTTCCGTTCTACCTTGGATTGAGCGTTTATCTCTTAGCCTCCATTCCGAAAGATCAGAGTCTTCGTGGTATAAGCTAAAATTATTGGTGACCATTCTTGAGATCCGGAAAGTCTAAACCTTGTCTGTGGTATTCCGAGTAGGATCTGGGAAGGGATGACTGTGACGAACTTCAAACTCGCGAGTGTTGGGCATAGTGACAGACGTAAAAGGATCAATGGATCCTACTCCAACATGATCGAGAACCGACAGATGATTATCCATGCGGTGACAGCGCAGTTGGACCATTTTCACTGAGAGGACGGGAAGTAGCCATTGATAACGGTGATGCCCAACATACAGCTTGCCATGGAAAGGAGTATGAATGATTGAATGGAGGCAGTAGGAAAGCAGAGATTCATAAGGAACAAAACATCTCCATACGCTTATCTAAAATTCTCACCAATGAATTACATAAGTATCTCTATCTTATTTTCTGTTATTTATATTTTAATTATCAAAATCCCATAACCATTTGAATCTGCCTGACTGAGATTTACAAGATGACCATAGCTTGCTTCAAGCCGACAATCTCCGTGGGATCGACCCTTACTCACGTAAGGTTTATCACTTGGACGACCCAGTGCACTTGCTGGTTAGTTGTATCAGAGTTGTGAAAAAGAATTTGAGATTATAAACATGCGTACTGAGTTTTTGGCGCCGTTGCTAGAGATCACAATTTCGTGCACCAAACAGTAATAGGCACATGGACCTGATCATTGTCAGTTACAGAATCCTCATCAAAAGCAACATTTCTAATATTTCCTTCCCCCCAAACTCAACATCCTCAAGAAATCTCGCATTTTCCGTCTCAAAAGTAGACCTTGATGCAGGATTGTAAAACTTGTACCCCCGTAAATGCTCAGCGTAACCAACAAAGTAGCAACTAATTGTCCTTGAGTCCAATTTTTTTATGCGGCCTATAAGGTCGCGCCTCAGCTGGACATCCACAAATATGCAAATGCTTTATACTGGGCCTTTTTCCAGTCCAAATTTCATATGGGGTTTTGTTAACTGCTTTGCTTGGCACCCTATTAAGGATGTACACTGCGGTCTTTAAGGCTTCTTCCCAGAGTGATTCAGGCAAGGAAGAATGACTAATCATACTTCTCACCATGTCTTTAAGAGTTCGATTCCTTCGCTTTGCAACACCATTCATGCTAGGTTTGCCTGCCATGGTGTATTGTGGAACAATACCACACTCCTCTAGGAAAAGAGCAAAGGGCCCGGGACGTTGCTCACCTGAACCGTCATATCTTCCGTAGTATTCACCACCACGATCAGATTTGACAGCTTTAATTTTCTTTCTAAGTTGAAGTTCAACTTCAGCTTTGAAAGACTTGAAAACATCCAAGACTTGGGACTTTTCATGAATTAAATATAGATACCCGTAACGAGAGTAATCATCTATGAACGTAATAAAGTACCATTGTCCATTCCAAGAGACAGTAGAGAATGGGCCACATATATCGGTATGTATCAGTTCTAAGACATCTTTAGCTCTCTCGGCACCTAATTTTCTTTCATTTGTCCTTTTTCCCTTTATGCACTCAATGCAGACTTCAAAGTCTGCCAAATTTAGGGGTCCAACAATTCCATCCGACACGAGCCTCTGAATTCTCTATTTAGAGATGTGACCTAGGCGTTTGTGCCATAATGATGCCAAATTCTCATTTAGTTTTCGTTCCGTACCCGTTTGCAGTATTTCATTATTATTCGAATTATAGAAGAGACTGACTTTATTGTCTCTGAACGAACAAAAATAACCTGATTTGTCCAAACGAGAAATAGAAACCAAATTCTGTCTAAATGATGGTACATAAAATATCTCTAATAAATTCAAGTAAAATCCACTTGTGGAACATAATCTAGAGGTTCCTATAGCTTCGACTGCAACTATATTACTGTTTGCCACATAGATGTGTCTTTCAGCATCACTTGGCAGTCGGCTCCACAGGTGACCCTACATAATAACACTTACATGAGTAGTAGCAGCAGAATCTACCCACCAAGTATCAACAGGTGCATAACTTAAACTAGCCTCAGAACAAACGAAAGTAAGAATTATTCCCTTCTTTACACGCCAGGTGGCATATTTGGTACAATCCTTCTTTATATGTCCCACCTTCTTACAGAAGAAACAAGTTGAAACTTGATCCTGTTTCTTAACATTTTTCTGCTGAGAAGGAACATCCGCAGTAGTATCACACTTTCTTTTATACTAAGAAGATGAAGCCATATGAGCACTTTCAGTCTTATCTTGCTGTAACCTCTCTTCTTCTTACACACAGTGAGATATAAGCTCATTTAAGGACCAAGTGTCCTTCAGAGTGTTATAACTCACTTTGAATTGCCCAAAGTGTGCAGGAAGGGAAATCAAAATGAAATGCACGAGTAAATGTTCAAAGTTCAGATAACTTTAACTTTAGTGCTTTCAATTTTGAAGCAAGATGAGACATTTCCATAATGTACTCCCTTATATTCCCTTTACCTTTATACCTCATAGAGACAAGTTTGCTCAAAAGACTACTTGCCTCCGCCTTTTCATTCTTAGTAAAGAATTTTTCAACATCTTTTAGGAACTGTTTGGCATCTTTATCCTCAGTAATTGAGCCCTGAAACGCCTCAGGAATTGAGCGTTTCATGATCATAATGCTCATTCGATTAGATTTCTCCCACTTCTCTATTTTAACCTCATTGAGGTTTTCCAGAGTGGAAGTGGGTTTCTCCTCTCGAAGAGCTATATCTAGATCCATACAATCGAGGACAATCTCCACGGTATCTTTTCAAACTTTAAAGTTTGAACCATTCAGCATAGAAATACTGCTAATTTGTGCAGAAACATTGGTAGCTAAAGCCATAATTTCTGGATTAGAACAAATAAACATGCAGTAAACATTAGTTAAATAATAGGAAAAAATCCATATTGAGATATCTAGAACAACATTAATTTTCAATCTTTGGATAGAAAAATTAACTATAAGTGATACTCTCATTGCAGTAATCAAATATTGTCAAAATTCCTGTCACACATTAAGCCTTTCTTTGGACCGACTTAATGCGCTCATGGAGACTTAAACTTCGCAACCTATTTATTACTGCATATATTTTCTATTAATTGGCCAAACAATAATCTTCCTTTGGGACGATTATTGACCGCATAATTAATAGAAAATAAACAAAAGTGTGCAATGCTTATTATTTATCCAAATAATAAACTTCCTTTGAGCCGATTATTGTTTGCATAAATAATAAGTATTACTTTATTCTTAATCAGTTACCCAAACATATATTTACTATCAAACATGTATATATAATTTGGCCAAATATAGACCTTCTTTGGACTGACAAATATTCGCATGAATTATATATCGCTATATTCCTTATGTTTTGAATAAATCAATTTTTACAAAAGAGGCTACTTTGGTAGCATAATGTTCAATCAATTTATTCAAAAACCAAATTTTTATAAAATATATGGGTATAATAATCTAAATTGTTACTAATTTCTTTATATAACAAAAAAAATTCCTTAAATTGCACAAAAAATTAAATCTTAATGATATTTTTTCAGACCTTAAAAAAATATGGTTATAACAATAAAATAAATTCATGTATTAAAAAATTTTTGATCCGTTAAAATTAAAATCAATCATTATAATTTAATAATACTTTATTAATGTTTTAAAATAAAACATTTATTTATTATATATTAAATGCCAATTCGGTCTCGTATGTATATATATATATATATATATATATATATATATAACAATCATACATGATATTATGATAACACACGTAGATATAAGGAATTGCAATATCACGGCACTAGCATTAACAAAAGGAAATTAAACTGTGTGTTTGTGTAACAGTACCAGTATATGACGCACACACATTATACACGTTTGTTTCTTTATATGTAATATTATCAAGTAAGGGACACAAAATATACATCAATTTATATATTGTTTCAGAAAAATAAAACCGAATATTTTCGATGATTAAATTATGGATGGCTTTTATATTATTTGTTGAAATAAATTAATTTTATTAATTTAGATCATTCATATTGAATAACTAAAAATATAACATAATGCGAAAGCGTACCTTTATACTTAAGAGTCAGAAATTGATGAAAAAATTTGAATCTTGTGGTTCTTTCGATCTTCTTCAACTAAAGTCTTCTATATCCTTAAGTGGCTGAACTGTAACTCTTTTGATGTGGAAAGAGCAACAAAGGTGGTTTTGGTATATTGGAGACCGAAACTCTGTAAACCTATTTATATTTGAGCATGGCACCCATTAAACTCTAAAGCCCAAATAAAATAGTATCTAAAACCCAAAAGATAATATATCTAAAATCCAAAAAAATAATTATCTAAGAAACAAAAGATAATATCTAGTTTTATTCTCATTTAATTCCAAATCAAAAGTAATAATGACTTATTCAATTAGCATTAGAACAATAAATAAGATCATCATTATATAAATCATTTAATTTAAAATAACATAATTTATGATTACAATTAATATATGTATTACACATAGATAAATTAAAAAATTAAAATAATTTCCTAACACTGAATTTCAAAAGGACATATATGTTTGTCTTTATGAATGTTTATTAGAACGCTCCCTCATTTACAAAATAATTAAGAATGTGTCCAGTTTAATTTCAAGATTCATTTGAGTTTTTTTTTTGGGTACTATCGAATTGTAGAACTTAGAATTATTTTTGTAAGGGTAATTTATATGAATAAATAGTTTGTGCTTGATTTTATATAAATGTTATAAATTAATTCTTGTTATACGCTCTATTCTAAATATTTTTATGTAAATTGAATAAATTTAATTCGATTTATGTTATTTAAATGTAAATCGAATCAAATGAATTTGATTTAGCATGTAGAATAGTAAATCAAATCAACTTGATTCGATTTACTACTGTACATCACATACATAGTAAATCGAATAAACTTGATTCGATTTATTATTTACACAGATTATTGACATTTCTAACTTTAGTGTGGGCAGAAAAACACAGGAAGGGGGTAGAGTGTTAGGTTAGGTCAAGGATCCTAGAGTTTGAAACCGAAATGAATATCGAGACTTAGAGAGCGAGTCCTTCTCAATTTTTGTGGATAATCTCCCACTAGACATATCGAGGAGAGAGCTATTTCAACTGTTTAGCTGGATTGGACGAATAAACGACATATACTCATCGAAAAAACATAAGAATGGTGGATTATACATCTTTGCGTTCATACGATACACCACGAAAGGAGGAGCCTCAAAGGCTATAGCGGAGATGAATCATACGAAGTTGAGAGGTAAAGTTATTTTTGTGGGGAAAGCTAAATACAGAAGAATGTCCGAGGTGAAAGACACAAATAGGATTCCTCCACGAGAGGACCGCCAAAATGCTATGGATCGACAAGTACCAGAAGAAGAGGAGAGGCTAAGAAGAACACATATTTTCCCAACAAGGTTTTGATGAATGATAATACAGTTCAGGATCCACATGGCAATGGATGGACGAAGAAGGTGGAAGTAATGGTGGTGAAAGAAAACCTGGACTAGTTGCAGAAAAGCCTGCTTGGGGGAACGACGAAGGCTATTGACTTCAGAGCGCTGAGGGAATCGATTGCGAGAATTTTCCCCCATGTTATCGAGGTGCGAGAAATGGGTGCTTATAAAGCACTGTTGATCTTTGGCAGTCTCTTGAATACAGAAGAGGCTTACACCTTCAATATGAATGGCCTACTACATTTTTTTCATAGTGTATGGAGGTGGGACGAATCGAAGAGAAGTGAAACTCGAAGGGTGTAGCTAGAGTGCTTTGGGGTGCCATTACATGCATGGTCTGGGGATACTTTTAGGCTAATAGGCATTCAATAGGGTGAGGTGGTTGGCTATTGATGAGCGGATATTTTATACGCTTTTGGAGGTAATTTCATGTAATTTTTAGTATGTTTTAGTTAGTTTTTAGTATATTTTTATTAGTTTTTAGGCAAAATTCATATTTCTGGACTTTACTATGAGTTTGTGTGTTTTTCTATGATTTCAGGTATTTTCTGGCTGAAATTGAGGGAGCTGAGCAAAAATCTGATTCAGGCTGAAAAAGGAATGCTGATACTGTTGGATTCTGACCTCCCTGCACTCGGAATGGATTTTTTGGAGCTATAGAAGTCCAATTGGCGCGCTCTTAATTGGGTTGGAAAGTAGACATCCAGGGATTTCCAGCAATATATAATAGTCCATACTTTGCTCGAAGATAAATGACGTAAACTGGTGTTTAACGCCAGTTCCATGTTCCATTCTGGCGTTAAATGCCAGAAACAGGTTGCAAATTGAAGTTAAATGTCCAAAACAGGTTACAACCTAACGTTTAACTCCAGAAACTGCCCAGGCACGTAAAAATCTCAAGTCTCAACCCTAGCACACACCAAGTGGGCCCTAGAAGTGGATTTCTGCACTATCTATCTTAGTTACTCATTTTCTGTAAACCTAGGTTACTAGTTTAGTATTTAAACAACTTTTAGAGATTTATTCTATACCTCTTGACATTTTAGATCTGAATTTTGTACTCTTTGGTGGCATGAGTCTCTAAAATCCATTGTTGGGGGTGAGGAGCTCTGCTGTGTCTCGATGAATTAATGCAATTACTTCTGTTTTCCATTCAAACATGCTTGTTTCTATCTAAGATATTCATTCGCACTTCAATATGATGAATGTGATGATCCGTGACACTCATCACCATTCTCAACCTATGAACGCGTGCCTGACAACTACCTCCATTCTACATTAGATTGAATGAGTATCTCTTGGATCCCTTGATCAGAGTCTTCGTGGTATAAGCTAGAATCCATTGGCAGCATTCTTGAGAATTCGGAAAGTCTAAACCTTGTCTGTGGTATTTCGAGTAGGATTCAGGGATTGAATGACTATGATGAGCTTCAAACTCACAAGGGTTGGGCATAGTGACAGACGCAAAAGGATCAATGGATCCTATTCCAGCATGAGTGAGAACCGACAGATGATTAGCTGTGCGGTGACAGCACACCTGGACCATTTTCACTGAGAGAACAGATGGTAGCCGTTGGCATTGGTGATCCACCAACACACAGCTTGCCATAGGAGGAACGTTGCGTGCGTGAAGAAGAAGACAGGGAAAAAGCAGAGATTTAGAAGACAAAGCATCTCCAAAACTCCAACATATTCTCCATTACTGCATAACAAGTATCATTTAATCCATGCTTTTTATTTACTACCAATCAAAATTGAGAATTATTATTATCCTGGCTAAGAATTACAAGATAACCATAGCTTGCTTCAAGCCAACAATATCCATGGGATTCGACCCTTACTCACGTAAGGTATTACTTGGACGACCCAGTGCACTTGCTGGTTAATGGTACGAGTTGTGAAAAGCATGATTTACAATTTCGTGCACCAAGTTTTTGGCGCCGTTGCCGGGAATTGTTTGAGTTTGAACAACTGACGGTTTATCTTGTTACTTAGATTAGAAAAAGTTTGTTTTTTTGGTTTAGAGTCACTAGGATTGCATCTTTTATTATTCCTTAAAAAAAAATCTTTCAAAAATACTATTTGTCTTCATTAGTTTTTAATTTTTCTTTGAGGCTTTTATTTGAATTTAGTTTCATATCTTAAGTTTGGTGTCAATTGCATGCTTTTCTTTGTCTTTCAATTTTCGAATTGCATGTTCTTTGTTCATCCTTAATCTTCAAGTTGTTCTTATATATTTTCCTTGTTTGATCTTTGGTTTGTCTTGTTTTGTGTTTTTTCTTGTTTTTCTTGTGCATTTTCAAAAAAAAATTTTATATATTAAAAATACCTTTTTAAAACACGTTAAATTTCTAGCTCAATTGGTTAGAGCATTGTGCTTGTGTTCTTGGTAATTGGGCATCTTCTTTTTAAAAATTTTTCAAAAAAATAATTTTTCTTTGATTAAATCTTGTGCCAAATTTTAAGTTTGGTGTTTTCTTGTTAATTTTTCTTTAGTTTTCGAAAATTCTATTTTGGTTTTCTAAAAATTTTAAGTTTGGTGTTCTTTCTTTTGTTCTTGTTGTTCTTGAGTCTTCTTTTTGTTTTGATCTTAAAATTTTTAAGTTTGGTGTACCTTGGTGTTTTCCCTCCAAAATTTTCGAAAACAAGGAGCATTGGATCTAAAAATTTTAAGTCTTGTGTCTTTTATGTGTTTTTCTCTTTCATAATAAAATTCAAAAAAAATATCTTTTCCTTTAATTTCTCGTAATTTTTGAATTACATGGGTTGACTTGGTCAAAATTTTTCAAATCATATCCTTTTAAGATTTTTAAAATCATATATTTTTCAAAAATATCCTAACCACTTTCTCTCTCCTCACTTTTTCGAAAATCCTCATAAAATATTTTCAATTCTTTTTTATTTATTTATTATTGTAGTTTTTATTTTATTTTATTTTATTATTTCAAAATTTTTTTAATATAATAAAATATATAAAATAAATCCCTTTCTCTCTCCTCACTTTTTCGAAAATCCTCATAAAATATATGCTAACCCCACTACTGCTTCATATGGGAGTAGTATCTGTATACCCTCCATCGGAGTCAGTAGTTTTGAGTTGAATCCTCAGCTCATTATCATGAGGCAGCAAAGTTGCCGGTATTCCGGTCTTCCACAAGAAGAATCTACAGAGTTTCTGGCACAGTTCTTACAAATTGCTGACACAATACATGATAAAGAAGTAGATTAGGATGTCTACAGATTATTACTATTTCCATTTTCTATAAAAGACCAAGCTAAGAGGTGGTTAAATAACCAACCTAAGGCTAGCATAAGGACATGGAAACAGATGTCAGAAAAATTCTTGAATCAATATTTTCCTCCAAAATGGATGACACAGCTAAGGCTGAACATCCAAGGCTTTAAACAAGGAGATAATGAATTCCTTTATGATGCCTGGGAGAGATACAGAGAGATGCTAAGAAAATGCCCCTCTGAAATGTTTTCAGAGTGGGTGCAGTTAGACATCTTTTATTATGGGCTTACAAAGAAAGCTCAGATGTCTTTGGACCACTCAGCTGGTGGATCTATACACATGAGAAAGAAAATTGAAGAAGCTCAAGAGCTCATTGATACAGTTGCCAGAAATCAGCATCTGTACCTAAGTAGTGAACCTTCCATGAAAGAAGAGGCTAAAACAGTAATTGTTGAACTCAGTCCTGCAGAACAAGTTACTGAATTTAATCAGCAATTAGATTTTCTAACAAAATAGCTAGCCGAATTCAAGGAGATACTACAAGACACAAGAATGGCTAATATGAATATGGAAGTACAGTTGAAGAAAACAGAACAGCATTTATCAAAACCAATAACAGAAGAGTTCCAAGCAGTTCAATTAAAAAGTGGGAAAACATTAAATACCTCACTTCAAGGCAGCAGGAAGCCAATAAATGAACAAATTGCTACCCAAAATCCCTCTGAGGATAGTAAGAGCCCAGAGAAGAATAATTTTGGCGTTGAAATGCCAGAAAAGTGTGAAGAGCTGGCGTTAAACGCCCAACCCATGCTTAGTTCTAGCGTTCAAACGCCACAAATAGGCAAGGAATTGGCGTTAAACGCCCAAGGGAAGCTCAGTTCTGGCGTTCAAACGCTAGAAATAGGTAAGGAATTTACGTCCAATGCCAATCCAGCTTCCAATCCTGGCATTCAAATGCCAGTGAAGGATCAGACACATACAAGTGCTGATAGCAACCCCTCTAAAAAGGCTTCTCCAACCACATCTGTAGAAAATAAACCTGTAGCAACTAAGGTTGAGGAATACAAAGCCAAAATGCCTTATCCCCAGAAATTCTGCCAAGCGGAACAGTTTGTCCGCTTTGCAGACTATCTCAGGACTCTTGAAATAAAGATTCCATTTGTAGAGGCACTTGAGCAAATACCCTCTTATGCTAAGTTCATGAAAGAGATCTTAAGTCATAAGAAGGATTGGAGAGAAACTGAAAAAGTTTACCTCACTAAAGAATGCATTGCAGTTATTCTGAAAAGCTTACCAGAGAAGCTTAAAGATCCCGAAAGCTTCATAATACCATGCACATTAGAGGGTACTTGTACCAAGAAAGCTCTATGTGATCTTGGAGCAAGTGTCAACCTAATACCTGCATCCACTATCAAAAATCTTGGTTTGACTGAAGAAGTCAAACCAACCCGGATATGTCTCCAACTTACTGATGGCTCCATTAAATACCCACCAGGCATGATTGAAGACATGATTGTCAAGGTTGGGCCATTTGCCTTTCCCACTGACTTTGTGGTGCTGGAAATGGAGGTGCACAAGAGTGCAACTCTCATTCTAGGAAGACCTTTCCTAGCAACTGGACGAACCCTCATTGACGTCCAAAAAGGGAAATTAACCCTGAGAGTCAATGAGGACGAGTTTAAGTTGAATGTTGTTAAAGCTATGCAGCATCCAGACACCCCAAACGACTGCATGAGCATTGATATTATTGACTCTCTGGTGGAAGAGGTCAACATGACTGAGAGTCTCAAATAAGAGCTAGATGATATCTTTAAAGATGCTCAGCCTGATCTGGAGGAACCAGAGAGAATAATAGAACCTCTAAAAATTCCTTAGGAAGAGGAGAAACCTCCTAAACCCGAGCTCAAACCATTACCATCATCCCTAAAATATGCATTTCTGGGAGAAGGTGACACTTTTCCTGTAATCATAAGCTCTACCTTAGAGCCACAAGAAGAAGAAGCACTAATTCAAGTGCTGAGGACATACAAGACAGCTCTTGGGTGGTCCATCAGTGATCTAAAGGGCATTAGCCCAGCCAGATACATGCACAAGATCCTATTGGAGGATAACGCTAAGCCAGTGGTTCAACCACAGAGGCGGCTGAATCCGGCCATGAAGGAGGTGGTGCAGAAGGAGGTCACTAAATTACTAGAGGCTGTGATTATTTATCCTATTTCTGATAGCCCCTAGGTGAGCCCTGTCCAAGTCGTCCCTAAGAAAGGTGGCATGACAGTGGTTCATAATGAAAAAAATGAACTGGTTCCTACAAGAATAGTTACAGGGTGGCGTATGTGTATTGATTACAGAAGGCTCAATACAACTACCAGAAAGGATCATTTTCCTTTACCATTCATAAACCAGATGTTAGAATGATTAGCAGGTCATGATTACTACTGCTTTCTGGATGGATATTCAGGTTATAATCAAATTGCAGTAGATCCCCAGGATCAAGAGAAAACATCATTCACATGTCAATCTGGAGTATTTGCATACAGAAGGATGCCATTTGGTCTGTGCAATACACCTGCAACCTTTCAAAGGTGCATGCTCTCTATTTTCTCTGATATGGTAGAAAAATTTCTGGAAGTCTTTATGGATGACTTTTCAGTATTTGGAGACTCATTCAGCTCCTGTCTTGACCATCTAGCACTTTATGGTGACTGAAGGAATTGTCCTTGGGCACAAAATTTCGAACAAGGGAATAGAGGTGGATCAAGCTAAGGTAGAGGTAATTGAAAAATTACCACCATCTGCCAATGTTAAGGCAATCAGAAGCTTTTTGGGACATGCAGGATTCTATAGGAGGTTTATAAAAGATTTTTCAAAAATTGCAAAACCTCTGAGTAATCTGCTAGCTGCTGACACGCCATTTATCTTTGATAAGGAGTGTCTGCAGGCGTTTGAGACTCTAAAAGCTAAGCTGGTCACAGCACCAGTCATCTCTGCACCAGACTGGACATTACCATTGAACTAATGTGTGATGCCAGTGACCATGCCATTGGTGCAGTGTTGGGACAAAGGCATGACAAGCTTCTGCACGTCATTTATTATGCCAGTCGTGTTTTAAATGACCACAGAAGAACTACACAACCACAGAAAAAGAGTTACTTGCAGTGGTTTACGCCATTGACAAGTTCAAATCTTATTTAGTAGGATCAAAAGTGATTGTGTACACTGACCATGCTGCTCTTAAATATCTACTCACAAAGCAGGATTCAAAACCAAGACTCATAAGATGGGTGTTGCTTCTGCAAGAGTTTGATATAGAAATAAGAGACAGAAAAGGGACAGAGAACCAAGTAGCAGATCACCTGTCCCGAATAGAACCAGTAGAAGGGGCGTCCCTCCCTCTTACTGAGATCTCTGAAAACTTTCCAGATGAGCAACTATTTGCCATCCAGGAAGTACCATGGTTTGCAGACATTGCAAACTACAAGGCTATGAGATTCATACCCAAAGAGTATAATAGGCAGCAATCAAAGAAATTGATCTTGGATGCAAAGTACTATCTTTAGGATGAACCATATCTCTTCAAGAGATATGCAGACGGAGTAATCCGTAGATGTGTGCCTAAAGAAGAAGCACATAAGATCCTCTGGCATTGCCATGGATCACAATTTGGAGGACATTTTAGAAGTGAGCGAATAGCCACAAGAGTCCTCTAATGTGGCTTCTACTGGCCTACTCTCTATAAAGACTCCCGAGAGTTTATACGTAATTGTGACATTTGCCAAAGATCTGGCAATCTGCCTCACGGTTATGCCATGCCTCAACAAGGGATCTTGGAGATTGAGTTGTTTGATGTATGGGGTATTGACTTTATGGGGCCTTTCCCACCATCATACTCAAACACTTATATTCTGGTGGCAGTGGATTATGTATCCAAATGGGTGGAGGCTATTGCAACACCCACTAATGATACTAAGACAGTGTTGAAATTCCTCCAGAAACACATCTTCAACAGATTTGGTGTCCCTAGAGTACTAATCAGTGATGGGGCACTCATTTCTGCAATAAATAGCTTTACTCTACTATGGTTCGATATGGATTTAGCCACAGGGTGGCAACTCCATATCATCCACAGACAAATGGGCAAGCTGATGTTTCTAATAAAGAACTTAAAAGAATCCTGGAACGGAATGTGATTAACCGTAGAAGGGATTGGGCAAGAAGCTTGGATGATGCTCTGTGGGCATATAGAACAGCATTCAAGACTCCTATAGGGACCTCTCCATACCAGCTTGTGTATGGAAAAGCCTGTCACTTGCTAGTGGAATTGGAACACAAGGCCTACTGGGCAACCAGATTCCTAAACCTTGATGTCAAGTTAGCTGGAGAAAGACGATTGCTCCAATTAAATGAACTAGAGGAATCCAGACTCAATGCTTTCGAAAATGCAAAATTTTACAAAGAAAAAGCAAAAAGATGGCATGATAAGCAGCTGTCATCCAGAGTCTTTGAGCTAGGGTAGAAAGTTCTGCTGTTTAACTCTAGGCGTAGATTATTCCCCGAAAAGTTGAAATCCCAGTGGAGAGAACCATATGTGATTACAGGTGTGTCACCATATGGATATGTAGAGTTTCAGGATAATGACTCTAACAAAAAATTCATTGTTAATGGACAGAGAGTCAAACATTGTCTTGAAAGCAATTTTGAGCAAGAATGCTCAAAATTGAGACTTGATTAAAGCTCAGTAATAATCCAGCTAAAGACAATAAAGAAGCGCTTGCTGGGAGGCAACCTAGCCATTAACAAAGCTTATTTGTTAATTAAATGATAATTTTACAGGTTGATATTAATTATCATCAAGGTAAAATAGCAATTGCATGAGTTCACAGAGTTACAGAAGGATTCAGAGGATAAAACAGCAAAAAAAAGCTCATTGGTGTGAAAACGCCAGTAAAAGCTGTTTTAGGCGTTAAATGCCCAAAAGAAGCATCTACTGGGCGTTTAACGCAGATTTGCAGCATCCTGGGCGTTCATAAAAATGCCCAGTGATAAAGGATTTTCTGGCGTTTAACGCCAGCCAGAAGCTACAGCTGGGCGTTAAACACTTAGGAGAAGCAACTGATGGGCGTTAAGCACCCAAAACATGCAGCAGTTGGGCGTTTAACGCCAGGATTGTGGGGAGAAGGTAACTTCATTTTCACTTCAAATTTTTTCCATTTTTCATGTTTCAATTCATGATTTCTTGCACAAACATGTTACAAACTCTCATCTTTCAACTTCAATTTCGAAAAAATTTTAATCCTAAACATATTTCTTAATTTTTCTTCAATATCTTTTCAAACCGTTTTCAAAACTCAATCATCTTTTTGAATTCTTTTCAAATCTTTTTAATTTCTTCTCAAATCTTTTTCAAACTCATCATATTATCTTTTTAAATTCAAAGTTATCTTTTTCAAAATCTCATCATATCTTTTAAATTTTCGAAATTGCCTCTCCTTCTATTCCTCTCCTTTTCTTTCTTTTGCTTGAGGACAAGCAAACCTCTAAGTTTGGTGTGTTTTTCCGTGATCACTGAGCTAAAACTCATAAAGATCATGGCACCTAAGGAAAAACAAACCACTTCAAGAGGTAAGAAAGAGAATATTCCAAAACCACTTTGGAATCAAGAGAAGTTCTTAACCAAAGAACATGCAGACCATTACCACAAAATAATGGGTTTGAGATCAGTGATCCCGGAAGTTAAATTTGATCTGAAAGAAGACGAATATTCGGAGATCCAAGAGCAGCAGAATCAAGACATCATAATTTGCAAACTGCTTAAAGAACAAGAGAAGCAAGGACGTGAACTGAAGTGTCAGAAGCTATCTCTTAAAGGGCCAAGCACCCCACAGACTAAAGGAGCATCCACCTTCCAAAATAAAGGTCGTTGAGTCCTAATCTTAACCTTAACTCTGTGATAATTGTTCTTATTAGGAATTTAACTTAGAAGTTATATATGAGTAGTAGTAATTAGTATCTTTATTTTGATTTTATCTCCAATTAAGCTATAATTTATTTTTCTCATCATCATCAAACATGAATAAAATAGCATATTTTTAGAATAAGGAGGTAATATTTTTTTCGAGTTTTTAATAAGGAAAATTCTAATTATTTATATGTGGTGGTAATACTTTTTGTCTTCTGAATGAATGCCTGAATAGTTCATAATTTTGATAGTGGAGTTTATGAATGTTAAATCTGTTGGCTCTTGAAGGAATGATGAACAAGAGAAATGTTATTGATGATCTGAAAAATCATGAAATTGATCCTTGAAGCAAGAAAAAGCAGTAAAAAAAAGAGAAAAAAGTAGAAAAGCCAATAGCCCTTTAAACCAAAAAGCAAGGGTAAAAAGGATCCAAGGCTTTGAGCATCAATGGAAAGGAGGGCCTAAAGGAATAAAATCCTGGCTTAAGCGGCTAAATCAAGCTGTCCCTAACCATGTGCTTGTGTCATGAAGGTCCAGGTAAAAATCTTGAGACTGAGTGGTTAAAGTCGTGATCCAAAGCAAAAGAGTGTGCTTAAGAACTCTGGACACCTCTAATTGGGGACTTTAGCAAAGCTAAGTCACAATCTGAAAAGGTTCACCCAGTTATGTGTCTGTGGCATTTATGTATCCGGTGGTAATACTGGAAAACAAAGTGCTTAGGGCCACGGTTAAGACTCATAAAGTAGCTGTGTTCAAGAATCAACATACTAAACTAGGAGAATCAATAATACTATCTGAATTTTGAGTTCCTATGGATGGCAATCATTCCGAATTTCAAAGGATAAAGTGAGATGCCAAAACTGTTCGGAAGCAAAAAGCTACTAGTCCTGCTCATCTAATTAGAATCTGAGCTTCACTTAAAACTCTGAGATATTATTGCTTCTTGATTTCTTTTTATCCTATTTTATTTATCTAGTTGCTTGGGGACAAGCAACAGTTTAAGTTTGGTATTGTGATGAACAGATATTTTATACGATTTTTGGGGGTAATTTCATGTAGTTTTTAGTATGTTTTAGTTAGTTTTTAGTTTATTTTTATTAGTTTTTAGGCAAAATTCATATTTCTAGACTTTACTATGAGTTTGTGTGTTTTTCTGTGATTTTAGGTATTTTCTGGCTGAAATTGAGGGAGCTGAGCAAAAATCTGATTCAGGCTGAAAAAAGACTGCTGATGCTGTTGGATTTTGACCACCCTGCACTCGGAATGGATTTTTTGGAGCTATAGGAGTCCAATTGGCGAGCTCTCAATTGGGTTGGAAAGTAGACATCCAGGGCTTTCCAACAATATATAATAGGTCATACTTTGCTCGAAGATAAATGACGTAAACTGGCGTTTAATGCCTGATTCATGTTCCATTCTGGCATTAAACGCCAGAAACAGGTTGCAAATTGAAGTTAAACGCCCAAAACAGGTTACAACTTGATGTTTAACTCCAGAAATTGTTCAGGCACGTGAAAAGCTCAAGTCTCAACCCCAGCACACACTAAGTGGGCCCCAGAAGTGGATTTCTGCACTATCTATCTTAGTTACTCATTTTCTATAAACCTAGGTTACTAGTTTAGTATTTAAACAACTTTTAGAGATTTATTCTATACCTCTTGATATTTTAGATCTGAACTTTCTACTCTTTGATGGCATGAGTCTCTAAACTCCATTGTTGGGGGTGAGGAGCTCTGCTGTGTCTTGATGAATTAATGCAATTACTTCTGTTTTCCATTCAAACACGCTTGTTTCTATCTAAGATATTCATTCGCACTTCAATATGATGAATATGATGATCCGTGACACTCATCACCATTCTAAAACCTATGAACGCGTGCCTGACAACCACCTTCATTCTACATTAGATTGAATGAGTATCTCTTGGATTCCTTGATCAGAGTCTTCGTAGTATAAGCTAGAATCCATTGGCAGCATTCTTGAGAATTTGAAAAGTCTAAACCTTATCCATGGTATTCCGAGTAGGATTCAGGGATTGAATGACTGTGACAAGCTTCAAACTCACAAGGGTTGGGCGTAGTGACAGACGCAAAAGGATCAATGGATCCTATTCCAGCATGAGTGAGAACCGACAGATGATTAGCCGTGCGGTGACAGCGCACCTAGACCATTTTCACTGAGAGAATGGATGGTAGCCATTGACAACAGTGATTCACCAACACACAGCTTGCCATAGAAGGAATCTTGCGTGTGTGAAGAAGAAGACAGGGGAAAGCAGAGATTCAGAAGACAAAGCATCTCCAAAACTCCATCATATTCTCCATTACTGCATAACAAGTATCATTTAATCCATGATTTTTATTTACTACCAATCAAAACTGAGAATTATTATTATCCTGACTAAGAATTACAAGATAACCATAGCTTGCTTCAAGCCAACAATCTTCGTGGAATTCGACCCTTACTCATGTAAGGTATTACTTGGACGACCCAGTACACTTGATGGTTAGTGGTACGAGTTGTAAAAGGTGTGATTTACAATTTCGTGCACCAGCTGTGATAATCCGACAGAATTGTGCTCCTCGTTTATCGCTGGTCTGTAGAAATTGATAAATGTGTAATGGACATGATCAAAGAATGGGTCCATATTACAATAGGCACTAGTGGCTTTGACATATTGGTAAAAGAGGTAGGTTATGAAACATATGGAGTGGATGTTAAGGTGGGAATGATGAGGGATGGTGAGGATATCAGTGAACAACTGAGGAATCTAACTACAAAGTTTAGTGATGATGTAGCTATAACGGTGCTAAGGCCTATAACTTTGACAGGTAGTGCAGATCAGGCAGCGGAAGTGATTATCGAAGTGATGCGAGAGGAAGTTGAAGATGAGGCTAGATTGGTAAATTCAGAAATAATTTTGAATGAATAGAGTTATGATAATTTAAGGCACAATCAATCGAAGTTGGTAACTTATCAATCTAATAAAAGTGGTAATGAAGGCATGGCGGATTTTGTGGGATATGTGGAAGTGGATTTTGAAATGACGATTCCATGGGATTATGGTTGTAAAGATAATGGGCTAGGCAGAGGGGAAAAAATGCTCGATGTAGATGTATGTACATGGAAGCCCCTCTATAGTCATATGTGCTGTAATTTTGTATTGGGCCTTGAAGGGCTATGGCTCGAAGGAAGCAAGCAGTTTGGTGAAGCAGATGTCCATCATGGGCTTAATTTGGAGAGCTCGAACCGGGTCTGTGCCGGGTCGGTTCTGCAGCTAGCGAGTCGGGGAATTGGGAGACGGATGTGCTTCACTTTACCAGTCAATGAACCGTCTGCACCTGGGGTTTTTCGAGAGTTGGGGGCTGCGACTCCTAGGGCTGAAGCAGCACGATCCTGCCCCATTGAAGAACAGCTAGCGACCACAGGTTCAGGAGCTATGCGTCGGCCAGCTCACACTGTTAGGGATGAATGTTGGGCGAACGTGATTGGAGGAAACCAGGGAAAAGGTGAACGAGAAGGGCAGGGCAGCGTGGGGGCGTCAACAGCAGTGGTATCCCAGTCAAAAGGTGCCCAAATTTTTCCTTGTGACATGATGGTTTTGGCACGGGCTGGTGAGGATAATGATATGAGACCCAATACACGCACGGTGGAGGCAGGAGGAGGCAGATTGGCAGTCCATGGAAGAGGAGCTGATGGGATTCCAGAAGTTGTGGGCGCGGTAGACAATGCTAAACTCGGTGACGATGATGAACGAAATGATGAAGATGATGAAGAACTTGGGGAGACTGGGCATGGTATAAAAGCTATTGATGATATAAACTTACCAGAGCCTTATGACGAAGATGGTTATGATGTGGACAACGGTGGCTTTGAGGACGTAGCTCAGGCCATTGATGATGAAGCCAATGACAATGAGGGTTTAAAATTGGAGGAGCAGCTATTAGAAAACAAAGAACTTGGGACTTAGCAAAGGAATCAGGAGCAATGCTGTATAACAAAGAAGAAGACATTATGGCGTCCTTCAGCAGCAGAACGAAGAAATTGCTCTAAAAAAAGTTAGCGAAACAAACAGCAAAAGTGAGGTGGAGCAGATCCAAATCCCATAAAAAGTGTGCAATAAGTTATTGAAATGATTTTTAGCTCTTGGAATATCGGAGGGTTGAGGGGGGATGGAAAGCTCAGGATGATAAAGAACCTGAGAAGAATTTTTAGATTAAACATGTTAGGCTTGGTAGAGACTAAAAGACAATTAGTGACTAATTTTGATATACAAAATATTTGGGAAAATAGTTGTGCGGGTTGGAATTTTGTTGAATCTAATGGTGCATCTGGTGGGTTGTTATTAATATGGGACGATGAATTTTTAAGATAAGAAATAGCCACAAAGGAGAGAGATGGTTGTGTGTTGAAGGGGAGATGTTAAAGTATAATTTTAATTGTGCTTTTATTCTGGTGTATGGTGCGCATACTAGAGATGAGAATCTTGTTGTTTGGGAGGAGTTGAGCTAGATAGCTGGCTTATGTCAGGTTCCCTGTTGTTTCATGGGGGACTTTAATGAGATTGTATAGGTGGAAGAAAGACGGGGCACAGATACATTACCCTTGTCAGTCGGAGACTTCAAGGATTGGATACATGATATGGGTGTGGTGAACTTGCCTATTATTGACTGCAAGTTTACATGGTTTAGAGGCCGATCATGAAGTCGTATTGATAGGGTCCTGGTTAGCCTGGAATGGCTTGAAAAGTTTCCAGAGACTCGGATGCGAGGTGGTCCTAGGGGTTCGTCTAACTATTGTCCTATTATATTGGAAGATAGGAGGCAAAGCGATGGGCCCAGGCCTTTCAGAAGTCTTGATTCATGTTTTACCCATGAAGGTTTCCTGAGAATGGTCAAGGAGGAATGGAAAGGCCTAGGTGAGGCACAGTTCACAGATAAATTGAAGGCTATGATAGTTCCTCTGGAAAGATGGCATAAAGATAACTTTAGGGATATGGACAAGAAAATCATGAAGTTTGAGGAAGAGATTAAGAAGATTAATGACATGGTGGGTGATGGTGTTTATGATGGAACAATGGAGGCAAGAAGAAAGGCACTTGTGACTTGCTGTGAGAAATGGTATGTAAGGAAGGAACTACATTGGAAGCAGATGTCGCGATCTAGACACGCAAAGGACATTGATAAGAATACGAGGTACTTCCACAATTTAGCTTTTGCGAGAAGGAGAAACAACAGGATTGATGCATTTCTCATTAATGGAAGATTGATAAGGAATCAAGCTCGGATTAAGATTGCGATTAGAGACTTCTACAAGAATTTGTATCATCAGGAAGAGTCTCCTTTGGTGGGGTTTAGGGACGGATTGGTAGAAATGATTGGTGAAGATGATGCTTTGGCTTTGGAGGTGCAACCGAATCCTAAAGAGATTAAAGAAGCTGTTTGGGATTGTGAATCTTGCCAGGTGCCAGGAAGTGATGGGTACAACATGAACTTTATAAAGAGGTGTTGGATTGAAATTGGATCTGATTTTACGGCAGCGGTGATGGATTTTTTTCCTTAGGTCCAAGCTACCAGCGGATGCAAATCTCACTTGGGTGGCATTGGCCCCTAAGTTCACTGGTGCAAAGGAAATCAAAGACCTGAGACCGATCAGTATGGTAGGTTGTGTGTATAAAGTCATTTTGAAAATATTGGTTAGGAGTATGCGAGCAATCATGCCATGATTGGTAGGTGAGACTTGATGACAAGTCATCATATACCCATTTTTCAAACTAATTTCACTTGTTTTGTTAGCATTTATGCACTTTCTTGCATCCTAAGTAAGAGATTTGGAGTGAAAATGCACAACTTCTCTAAATCAAGCAACCACCATGAAATTAATGTTAAATCATGAGGTTTAAGCTAATTTTGATTGCATTTTAATTGATTTATAAGCCTCTTGAATTTAGTGATACTTTGAGTGGTTGTTTGGTTTATTATAGGTGAAGAAAAGAAAAGAAAATGAAAAGCGTGGCCTAAGAAGCGTGACACAAGAAAAGGAAAGCGTGGCCAAAAAGGAAAGAAGCGTGCCGCATCACAATGGGGAAGCAATCTTGCCCTCCACAAGGGCAGAATGCCCTCTAGGAGGGCAGCATTAAGTGACCAAGAAGGCATAGGCAACTCTGCCCTGCCCACTCCAAGGGCAGAGCACACAATGGTGCCTTGGAACCAAGAGAAGCAAACTCTGCCCTGCCCTTGTGGAGAGCAGAATCGGGCTCCATGAGGAAGAAAATCAAGAAGAAAATATCAACTATGCATGCTACAAGGCTCGAGCAAGGGACCATGAGGAAGCCAAAGACTAAGGGTGACTAGCGTGCCAAGAAACCAAGGAAAATTAGTGTGGCGCATGCCTCCGCCCAGTTTCGAACACGGGCCATGAAGGAAGGGTCATTGCCCTGCCCTTGGCGCGGGCAGGGCAGAATCGTGAGTGTGCGCATCAAGAAGCACCAACGCGCGCACCAATTCCTTCCTTGGCACGATCCGTGCGCACCAACTCGTCCCTGGCGCACCAAACCGATCCTGCCCTGCCCTTGGCGCGGGCAGGGCAGCGTTTTTCATTCCTGGCAGCACCCAGCGCACGCACAACGCCCCCTGGCAGCACCCAGCGCACGCACAACGCCCCCTGGCAGCACCATCCGCACGCACCTCGTCCCTGGCGCACCACACTTTCCCGCCCTGCCCTTGGCGCGGGCAGGGCAGCCTCTGGCGCATCAGACGCGCACCAAGACGCGCACCACGCAGCACCAAGACGCAACATGGCCGCACCAACTCCAAGCACCAAGCATCAATTTTCTGCCCTGCCCTCCACAAGGGCAGGGCAGCCTCCTGGGAGAGGTTTTTGGGCCAAAATTCAAATTAAAAATTCATTTTGAATTCATTTCTTCACCAATCCAAAAGCCCATCCAAATCCCATTATCCAAGAATAGAAAGTGTATAAATAGGACTTAGTTTGATGTTATTAGGACTTTTAGCTACCTTTACTTTGAGCTTTGAAATTTTGCTTTCATTTTGAGCTTTTAACTTTTGTCTTTGAGCTTTCTTGAGAGATTTGTCCGAGCACCAAGAGGATCAAAGGAGAATTGATTGATCTCCTTCCTCACTTCTCTTGGGCAATTCTACTCTTCTGTTTACTGAGCATTGGGTGTGTGAAATTGGGGAAATTCTGTCCCAATTCCCATTCAAGCTCTTTGCATTTTATTTTCTGCATAATTGAATCTCAATTCTGTTCTTCTACTGCTTCTTCTTAAAGTTTCTGTCAATTGCTTTGATAATTCAGATCTGGGAAGGAAATTGGGTTTTAGGCTCTGCTACCTAAGCCCTTGGGATCCTGAGATCATAATTCATTTTGGGTTCTTCTGTGAACCATTGCTGCATTTTATTTTCTTGCTGTTTGAATGCTTATTGCTTCTGATTTACTTTCTGCTCAACCATTTACTGCAATTTACATTTTCTTTGATTAGATCCTGCAATCCCATTCCTCAATCCCCTTTTACTTTCTAGCAATTTATCTTTCTTGCCATTTAAGTTACTGCAATTTAAGTTTCTTGCACTTTAAGTTTCAGTCATTTACTTTCTTGCTCTTTAAGATTCTGCACATTTACAATTCTGTTCTTCAATTTACTGCACTTCTCCCTTTCCCCTTTACATTTACTGTCATTTACTTTCTGTTAAACACAAATCACTCAACCAAAACTTGATTCGCTTGACTAAATCACCCACTAAACTAAAATTGCTCAATCCTTCAATCCCTGTGGGATCGACCTCACTCTTGTGAGTTATTATTACTTGATGCGACCCGGTACACTTGCCGGTGAGTTTTGTGTTGGATCGTTTTCCACACACCAAGTTTTTGGCGCCGTTGCCGGGGATTGAAATAGATTGACAATGATTAAGTGAAGTGGAGGTCTAGATTAAGCATTTTTCTTTTCTGTTGTTCTAACTCTCACTAACACACTAACTGTTTGAATTTTTGCTTAAACTAACTGAACCTTCATTCTAGTTATAGATTGAAGTTTCATTGGCTTTCTGGGTTTGTGTGTTTATTGTTGTGTGTTTGTATGTCAGGTATAGGGAGATCCTCTCCTATCATCACTGAAATTGATCCAAGGACTCTTCGGAGAATAAGAAGAGCTGAAAGAGGGAAGTACATTGTTGGAGAAGAAGAAGAATCTGAGGAGGAATTCCAAGATATGGAAGGAGATACCAATCAACCAGGAGACGGAGCCAACAATAATCAACAACAGAGAAGAGTTTTGGCTTCATACACATTTGCAAATGCCAAGCATTGTGGGAGTAGCATTCTTCCTCCCAATGTCAATGCAAACAACTTTGAACTCAAGCCACAACTCATCACTCTGGTTCAAAACAATTGTTCTTTTGGAGGAGGGCCTTTGGAAGATCCAAACCAACATTTGTCCACTTTCTTGAGAATATGTGACACGGTGAAGACAAATGGTGTACCTCCTGATAGCTACAAGTTGCTACTCTTCCCATTCTCTCTCAGAGATAAAGCCACTCAATGGCTAGAGACTTTTCCAAAAGAAAGCATCAACACTTGGGATGACTTGGTGAGCAAGTTTCTTGCCAAATTCTACCCTCCTCAAAGAGTCCTAAGGTTGAAGACAGAGGTTCAAACATTCACTCAATTGGAGGCCGAGAACTTATATGAAGCATGGGAGAGATACAAGGCTCTATTGAGGAAGTGTCCACCAGAGATGTTCACTGAGTGGGACAAGCTACAAAACTTCTATGAAGGCCTCACCCTTAAAGCTCAAGAAGCTCTTGATCACTCTGCCGGAGGCTCTTTACAACTCATGAAGACCACAGAGGAAGCTCAAAACCTTATTGAGATGGTGGCTAACAACCAATATTTCTTTGCTCATCAAAGACAACGCCAACCATCACAGAGAAGAGGAGTCATGGAATTGGAAGGAGTTGATTCAATCTTAGCTCAAAACAAGATGATGCAGCAGCAGATTCAACAACAATTTGAACAAATGGCTAAGAGAATTGATGGCTTGCAAGTGGCAGCAGTGACCACAAGCCAACCTCCAACCACTTGGGTGCAAAGTGAAGAAACTCAAGAAGAGCAACAACAAGAGCAAGTCCAATACATGCACAATCAAAATTCTGGAACAAATGAAGTCTATGGTGATACCTACAACCCATCTTGGAAGAATCATCCCAACCTTAGGTGGGGAGATAACCATACTCAAAACCAACAACCATGGCAAAGAAACACAGGCCAAAACAATTGGAAAAACACAAACCATAACCCTCAGCCAAACACTAACCAAAATTCATACAGAAAACCACAAAACAACTACTCAAATTCTAACCAATACCCACCCAATAACCACCCAACTAACCAAAACACTTATATCCATCCATCAACACCCCAAAACCAACCCATCACACAAGATTCACAGAGAATCACCAATCTAGAGCTACTCTTGGAGAAACTAATGAAGAGCCAAGAATTGACAAACAAGAATCAAGAAGCCTCCATGAAGAACCTAGAGAGGCAGATTGGACAAATCTCTAAGAAGATCTCTGTTGAGAAGCCATCAAGTTCACTACCTAGTGACACCATTCCCAACCCAAAGGAAGAATGCAAGGTTGTGCAACTAAGAAGTGGAAGGGTGTTGACAGATGGTAACCAAGGAGCAACAAAGAAGCTTATGGAAGATGACACTGAGCCAACAAAGAAGGATGAAACCATCAACAAAGACAAGATAAGCAAGAATGCTCCAGAAAAGCTCACAGAGGAAGACAACAAGCCACAAAATTTGGAGAAAGGAAAGAAGATCTTGGATGAACCAACTCCAAAACAGCATCAAGTGGTGAAGAGCTCAACACCACCTCTACCTTATCCACAAAGATTTCACAAGGAAACAAAGGACCAGCACTTCCACAAATTTCTTGAGACTTTCAAGAAGTTAGAAATCAACATACCTTTGGCAGAGGCTTTGGAGCAAATGCCCCTGTATGCTAAGTTTCTAAAGGAGCTCATCAACAAGAAAAGGGATTGGAATGAGAAGGAAACAGTGATGCTCAATGAGGAATGTAGTGCACTCATTAAAAAAAGGACTCCCTCCCAAGCTTGAGGACCCTGGAGGTTTCTTCTTACCATGCACTATTGGGAACCTGTTCATTAACAAAGGGATGTGCGATCTAGGAGCAAGCATAAATCTGATCCCATATTCTCTAGTGAAAAAGCTTGGCATAGAGGAGGTGAAACCAACAGAGATGACTTTGGAATTGGTGGATCAATCAATAATCTATCCTAAGGGGCTGATTGAGAACTTTTTAGTTAAGGTTGGCAAGTTCATCTATCCGGCAGACTTTGTGATCCTAGATTCTTCAGAGAATGGAAATGACTCTATAATACTTGGTCGACCATTTTTGGCCACTGCTAGAGCCATTGTGGACATAGAGCAAGGAGAGTTAACCCTCAGGATGCATGAGGAGAGCATCATCCTGAAAGTCTTCCCAGCATCACAAAGGAATGAAGAAACAAGCAGAATGAGTGATGACCTTCTTTCAGAGCAATCCACTGAAAAGGAAGTGGAACAGATAAACAAACAAATACAAGAAGAAAAAGGGATTCACAAGGAAGCAGGGTTGATCAGCAAGAAGGAAAGCATCACAACTCAAGTAATTGCCAAGAAAGGAAGATCAACAAGCAAGAAAAAGGTGAAGAACAAGAAAAAGGCTCACAAAGGGTGGAAGAACAAGAAAATCCCAACTGAAGGATTCTCTAAGGGTGATAAGGTGCAATTAATATACCAACAGCAGGGAGCAGAAGATTATTACACTGTCAACCAAATTCTCTCTCTTGAGCATATGGAAATTGAGCATCAAAGCACTCAGAGAAAGCTGACAGTGAGAGGTGACAAGCTGAGACATCACCAACATCAACCACCTTAAAGGGAGGTTAATGTCAAGCTAATGACAATAAAAGAGCGCTTGTTGGGAGGCAACCCAACCTGAGGTAGTTTCTTTTCATAGCTTTTCAATAAAAATGTTGAGTAATTGTTGTGCATTGCAAGGAGCTAAGTTTGGTGTTGCACACCAAAACAATTTGAGGGAGAATGCAAATTTCTAAGTTTGGTGTTCCACCAAAAATATCAATTGAAAACACATTCTCACCTCCTGCATGACTCTAGCTCCAAGCAATCAAACACATTATCCAACTGTTGAATTGTTTTCTAGCTTTTATTTCATTCAACTTTTAGTAAGGATACATGGTTTCAAATATGGTTAACTTGGCACATCTGAGACAGTGGCAAAACAATTAAGTTTGGTGTTCACACACCAAAATAAATCCTAAAAGCCACACTCAATTTATGCTTACTAACCATATAATCAAGAGCTTGAGAAGCAAGCAACTTTGATGATTATGCAGGACATAGCAGAAAGAAAAAAATCAAAGGGCTGCAACTTCAAAGGTTGTACCTGAACTTAATCCCTGCTGCTGTGTATTATTTCAAACATGGAAATCATTGTATTTCTTGCTAAAGTGTTCATTTAGCTACAAGTGAAATGGCTTGTTAAAAATGATAAGTCTGCATAATGCTTGTATCCATCACTTAGCTTTAAATATTGCTTTGTCTCCCATATGCTTAAATAAAAGAGTTTGGTTTGAATTGAAAAGTAAAATATCCAATGTTGCATGAGTATGAATGGAAGTTGGTGGTGGCATATGTGTTTGATTAAATGCATAACTCATGAAATAAGTGTTGTATAATATCATTTTCATCCAATTGTGAGTTAGCTTGCTGTTATGAAAACACCTATCATTAATGAAACACCCTTGGTAACAAAAACAGAAAGAAAAGGAAGAAAGAAAAAGCCAAAATGGCAAGAAAAACAAAGAATAAAGGTTGGACACCAATGGTTTGAACCTTAGGACAAATGCCTGTGGTGTTCTTGTACTGAGATCTGCTTGGATGAGTAAATTCTAAGGGGTATTTTGAAACCTGGTCACTTAGATCAACTGATTTAGGATGGCCAATTGAAAATCCACAATAAAGAGCAACTCAGATACAAAGCACTTAGTGATCCAAAGAGATGCTGGGCATCAATGATCCTAGGAAGAATTAGTGAGCTAAGTGTCTGTGGTGGAAGGATGTTGAGCAAAAGAAAAGAAAATAAAGCCAAAGGCTATGCTGCAGCATTTGACACCCAACCTATAAGAGAATAACAAGCTTGTTAAAGCATTATAAACCAAGAAGAGTTACCAAGGGAGTAATCAAAAGAAGAGTCTTATAACAGCAAGTTTAGCAAACCTTTGATGCAAAATGTGTATTGTGCAGCAGCAACAATAAATGAGTTTTCATTGTCTGCATAAATGCCCCATAGATCAAGTTCTGCTATCTGCATAATAAGGATATATACACTTTTCTTATTCATTCCATTTTCTCTTAGTTTTGATGCTTGCTTGGGGACAAGCAAGGTTTAAGTTTGGTGTTGTGATGACAAGTCATCATATACCCATTTTTCAAACTAATTTCACTTGTTTTGTTAGCATTTATGCACTTTCTTGCATCCTAAGTAAGAGATTTGGAGTGAAAATGCACAACTTCTCTAAATCAAGCAACCACCATGAAATTAATGTTAAATCATGAGGTTTAAGCTAATTTTGATTGCATTTTAATTGATTTATAAGCCTCTTGAATTTAGTGATACTTTGAGTGGTTGTTTGGTTTATTATAGGTGAAGAAAAGAAAAGAAAATGAAAAGCGTGGCCTAAGAAGCGTGACACAAGAAAAGGAAAGCGTGGCCAAAAAGGAAAGAAGCGTGCCGCATCACAATGGGGAAGCAATCTTGCCCTCCACAAGGGCAGAATGCCCTCTAGGAGGGCAGCATTAAGTGACCAAGAAGGCATAGGCAACTCTGCCCTGCCCACTCCAAGGGCAGAGCACACAATGGTGCCTTGGAACCAAGAGAAGCAAACTCTGCCCTGCCCTTGTGGAGAGCAGAATCGGGCTCCATGAGGAAGAAAATCAAGAAGAAAATATCAACTATGCATGCTACAAGGCTCGAGCAAGGGACCATGAGGAAGCCAAAGACTAAGGGTGACTAGCGTGCCAAGAAACCAAGGAAAATTAGTGTGGCGCATGCCTCCGCCCAGTTTCGAACACGGGCCATGAAGGAAGGGTCATTGCCCTGCCCTTGGCGCGGGCAGGGCAGAATCGTGAGTGTGCGCATCAAGAAGCACCAACGCGCGCACCAATTCCTTCCTTGGCACGATCCGTGCGCACCAACTCGTCCCTGGCGCACCAAACCGATCCTGCCCTGCCCTTGGCGCGGGCAGGGCAGCGTTTTTCATTCCTGGCAGCACCCAGCGCACGCACAACGCCCCCTGGCAGCACCCAGCGCACGCACAACGCCCCCTGGCAGCACCATCCGCACGCACCTCGTCCCTGGCGCACCACACTTTCCCGCCCTGCCCTTGGCGCGGGCAGGGCAGCCTCTGGCGCATCAGACGCGCACCAAGACGCGCACCACGCAGCACCAAGACGCAACATGGCCGCACCAACTCCAAGCACCAAGCATCAATTTTCTGCCCTGCCCTCCACAAGGGCAGGGCAGCCTCCTGGGAGAGGTTTTTGGGCCAAAATTCAAATTAAAAATTCATTTTGAATTCATTTCTTCACCAATCCAAAAGCCCATCCAAATCCCATTATCCAAGAATAGAAAGTGTATAAATAGGACTTAGTTTGATGTTATTAGGACTTTTAGCTACCTTTACTTTGAGCTTTGAAATTTTGCTTTCATTTTGAGCTTTTAACTTTTGTCTTTGAGCTTTCTTGAGAGATTTGTCCGAGCACCAAGAGGATCAAAGGAGAATTGATTGATCTCCTTCCTCACTTCTCTTGGGCAATTCTACTCTTCTGTTTACTGAGCATTGGGTGTGTGAAATTGGGGAAATTCTGTCCCAATTCCCATTCAAGCTCTTTGCATTTTATTTTCTGCATAATTGAATCTCAATTCTGTTCTTCTACTGCTTCTTCTTAAAGTTTCTGTCAATTGCTTTGATAATTCAGATCTGGGAAGGAAATTGGGTTTTAGGCTCTGCTACCTAAGCCCTTGGGATCCTGAGATCATAATTCATTTTGGGTTCTTCTGTGAACCATTGCTGCATTTTATTTTCTTGCTGTTTGAATGCTTATTGCTTCTGATTTACTTTCTGCTCAACCATTTACTGCAATTTACATTTTCTTTGATTAGATCCTGCAATCCCATTCCTCAATCCCCTTTTACTTTCTAGCAATTTATCTTTCTTGCCATTTAAGTTACTGCAATTTAAGTTTCTTGCACTTTAAGTTTCAGTCATTTACTTTCTTGCTCTTTAAGATTCTGCACATTTACAATTCTGTTCTTCAATTTACTGCACTTCTCCCTTTCCCCTTTACATTTACTGTCATTTACTTTCTGTTAAACACAAATCACTCAACCAAAACTTGATTCGCTTGACTAAATCACCCACTAAACTAAAATTGCTCAATCCTTCAATCCCTGTGGGATCGACCTCACTCTTGTGAGTTATTATTACTTGATGCGACCCGGTACACTTGCCGGTGAGTTTTGTGTTGGATCGTTTTCCACACACCAAGACTCAGAGCGCTTTTGTCAAGGGACGAAAGATTAATGATGGGGCTCTTATCGCTTGCGAAACTGTTCAATGGATAAAAGCGAGGAAGAAGGAAGCGATAATAATAAAGTTAGACTTCCATGTCAGTGCTGATAAACGGATCGCCATCTAAGCCTTTTAACATGGAAAGAGGTTTGCGACAGGGGGATCCGCTGTCTCCATTTTTGTTTGTACTTGTGGTTGACGTTCTACATAGGATGTTTGGAGAGGCGGTGAGAAATGGGAAAATCTGGCCGCTACTGCTGGGTAGAGACCATGTCGAGTTGTCACATCTTCAGTTTGCAGATGTCCGGATGATACTGTTCTGTTCTATCCCTCAGAGGAATAGACCATAAAGAATTACAAGAGGATCCTTCGTTGCTTTGAGCTTATGTCAGGGCTGAGTATTAATTTTGATAAGTCTAGCTTAATTCCTATTAACTGTGATGCTCAGGGGGTACAACGTATGTGCAGCGTCCTAGGATGTAAGGCAGCATCTCTTCCTGTAAAATACTTGGGGATCCAACTAGGAGCGAACCCGAGGTTGGTGAAGACTTGGAAACCCATTATAGAAAAAGTGAAGGAGAAGATGAGCATCTGGAAAGCTAAGGTACTCAATAAAGCCCATAAGCTGCTGCTTATTAAATCTATTTTGAACAACCTGCCTGTCTATTATTTGAGTTTGTATAAAATGTCAAAGGCTGTTGCAGAGAAACTGATTTTCCTACAGAGAAGGTTTCTATGGAGTAAAGAGGATGGTAGGTTTGGTATGGCCATAGTCAGGTGGGAGGTGGTGTAGGCTCCCAAAAAGCTAGGTGGATTAGGTGTTGGGATGCTATGGTGCGTAACACAGCCCTTCTATTTAAGTGGTGGTGGCAATTTTCGAAGGAGAATTGTCCTTTATGGAAGAAGGTGGTGTACTCTTGCAACAATCTGAATCCCAGTGTGATGCTGTCATACCAAGTATTACCCACTCGGGGGGGGGCATGGAAGGATATTTGCCAAATACAGTTCAAGGATCAACAAGTAAAACAAAAGATGATTAATGTATTGTCTATGGAGATTGGTGATGGGAGAGAAACTTGGTTCTGGGAGGATGTCTGGTTGCTTGGTGGGTCCCTGAAAAATGTTTTTCCGAGACTCTTCTCAGTTTGAAACCAAAGAGGATCCGTCATAGGGGATTGTGGGTTCTATAACAGGTTAGAGTGGAGGTGGAATTTCCAATGGAGGCGAGAGTTATTCCAATGGGAGTTAGACCTATTGAACCAGCTGCATGAAACATTAAGACTGGTTAATCTTGTATATGACAGAGAGGATAGAGTAGTGTGAAAATTTGATAAATAGGGTGTATTTTCTACTAACTCCTTTGTGCAGGAATTGTAGGTGGAATTGCTTCCGGAGGATATAGCGAGTTTCAGCTTTACTAGGACAGTTTGGAAGGGTCTAGTCCTACCAAAAATTGAATTGTTTATCTGGTTTGTTGGTAGATTTTATTATTCTTGCAATTTATGATGTCTACTTTTATTGCACTCTATGTGTTTGATGAAATGTTCTCTTTAGTTTTTGAGTAGTTTTGTCAACTCTTGGTCTAAGTTAAGGGAATTGGGTAAACTTGAGTTATTGGGTATAATGGATTTGGTGATTCGAGAACCCTTGGTGATCAATTTGACACCCATTGACGCTAACCCACTACTGAGTTAATTAGTAGGTAGGTTGGGACTTAAGGGTTGATGTGATCAAACCTATTTAACGTACTTCAAGCTTAGGAGTAGATGTTACGTACTTAAAGCTTTTGGGAAGTAGACTTAATAGGTTGGCTTCTCATGATTATCAATATCTGGTTTGTTGACAAGGATGGGGATCTCAATTACCTAAGTCTTAGCCAAGAGTTCTTTATCTTGTTTTCTTTAATTACTTGCTTAATTTACTTTTCTGGCCCTCTTATGGACTAAAAACCCCATTACCCCTTTATAGCCAATAATTGAGCACTTCATTGTATCCTAGGGAGATGACCCGGAGTCCAAATACTTCGGTTAATTTTCATTGGGGTTCGTTATTCGTGACACAAAAACCAATATTTTAATTTGATGTGAGAGTTGTTTGTTGGTTTGGAGCTATGCTTACAACGAAATTCTTCTTCCTATAAGAGAAATTCCGAACCGATAACATGATTCTGGCAATCAAATTAATGAGGAGAGCAACAACAAATTGCATTAAATATAAATCAAATCCAACATGAGTTCATCATCACAAAAGAGAGTAAAATGAGAAATTGACATCACAAGTAAGAGAATCAAGATGTAGAAATGAGAAATTATAAAAGAAACAAGATGAGATCAAGTAACTAAACATGGATCTAAGATAATCTAACTTAATCCTAACCTAATTCTAGAGAGAAGAGGGAGCTTCTCTCTCTATAAAACTAACTAAAGGCTCATGTTGGCTAAACTGATTGCTCCCCCTTTGCTTGGACTTCAATTCTGCATGAAATACACTCAGAAACAAGTTGGATTTAGGCATGGGCAGCTCAGAAATCGCCCCCAGCGTTTTGCCTTTAAGTGGGCCACGTGAGAGTATCGGCGCATACGCGCCATGTGCGCGTGCGCGTCGATTGGCAAAATCTTCATCCGTGCGGACGCGACATGTACGCGTGTGCGTCTCTATGTGAAACCACTTTTGTGCGTGCGCGCCTTGTACGCGTGCGCGTCCATTGGTGCATTCCCAATCTTTGTTTCTTCATGCATTCTCCTCTTTGCATGCTTTCATCCTTATTTCTTCCATCTAATACTTGTCTTATGATCCTGAAATCACTCAACAAACACATTGGTGCACGAAATTGTGATCATCAATGGCGCCATCAACATGGTACGCTCAATTGCAATCTCAACTTTTTATCACAACTTCGCACAACTAACCAGCAAGTGCACTGGGTCGTCCAAGTAATAAACCTTACGCGAGTAAGGGTCGATCCCACGGAGATTGTTGGTATGAAGCAAGTTATGATCATCTTGTAAATCTCAATCAGGCAGATTCAAATGGTTATAGATGATTTATGAATAAAGCATAAAATAAAGATAGAAATACTTATGTAATTCATTGGTGAGAATTTCAGATAAGCGTATGGAGATGCTCTGTCCCTTTCGTCTCTCTGCTTTCCTACTGTCTTCATCCAATCCTTCTTACTCCTTTCCATGGCAAGCTGTATGTAGGGTTTCATCGTTGTCAATGGCTACCTCCCATCCTCTCAGTGAAAATGTTCAACGCGCTCTGTCACAGCACGACTATTCAGCTGTCGGTTCTCGATCATGTCGGAATAGAATCCAGTGATTCTTTTGCGTCTGTCACTAACGCCCCACAATCGCGAGTTTGAAGCTCATCACAGTCATTCAATCCTTGAATCCTACTCAGAATACCATAGACAAGGTTTAGACCTTCCGGATTCTCTTGAATGCCGCCATCAATTCTAGCTTATACCGCGAAGATTCCGATTAAGGGATCCAAGAGATATCCACTCAATCTAAGGTAGAACGGAGGTGGTTGTCAGGCACACGTTCATAAGTGAGAATGATGATGAGTGTCACGGATCATCACATTCATCAAGTTGAGGAACAAGTGATATCTTAGAATAAGAATAAGCCGAATTGAATAGAAGAACAATAGTAATTGCATTAATACTCGAGGTACAGCAGAGCTCCACACCTTAATCTATGGTGTGTAGAAACTCCACCGTTGAAAATACATAAGAACAAGGTCTAGGCATGGTCGAATGGCCAGCCTCCCATAATCTAAGAACTAGACGTCCAAAGATGATCCTAAGATCTAAATTGATCAAAAGATGAAAATACAATAGCCAAAGGTCCTATTGTAGAAAACTAGTAGCTTAGGGTTTACAAAGATGAGTAAATGACATAAAAATCCACTTCCGGACCCACTTGGTGTGTGCTTGGGCTGAGCATTGAAGCATTTTCGTGTAGAGACTCTTCTTGGAGTTAAACGCCAACTTTTGTGCCAGTTTAGGCGTTTAACTCCCATTCTTGTGCCAGTTCCGGCGTTTTACGCTAGAATTCTTGAGCTGACTTGGAACGCCTGTTTGGGCCATCAAATCTCGGGCAAAGTATAAACTGTTATACATTGCTGGAAAGCCCAGGATGTCTACTTTCCAACGCAGTTGAGAGCGCGCCAATTAGGTTTCTGTAACTCCAGAAAATCCACTTCGAGTGCAGGGAGGTCAGAATCCAACAGCATCTGCAGTCCTTTTCAGCCTCTGAATCAGATTTTTGCTCAGGTCCCTCAATTTCAGCCAGAAAATACCTGAAATCACAGAAAAACACACAAACTCATAGTAAAGTCCAGAAAAGTGAATTTTAACTAAAAATTAATAAAAATATAATAAAAACTAACTAAAACATACTAAAAACATACTAAAAACAATGCCAAAAAGCGTATAAATTATCCGCTCATCACACATCAAGGCATCGAATGGAGTTAAAGTGAATCAAAATCACCAATTTAATGGCCTAAAAAGCATGTTTTTACACTTAAGCACAATTCAAGGAAGAATTATAAAAGTATGCTATTTCATTGAATAAATGTGGGAAAAGGTGGTAAAATTCCCTAAAATAAGCACAAGATAAATCACAAAATCGGGGTTTATCAAATGTCCCCACACTTAAACTAAGCATGTCCTCATGCTAAAATCAAGAAAGAAGTAAAGGGTATTAACATTTATTCAATACAACTAACTAAATACAATCTATCTATATGAATGCAATCTATTTAGATGATGCAATAGCTTAGTCAAAATAATTCCAACTCCAAGAATACACATGCAAGCACAAGGGCTAAGGTATTAGCAATCAAAGCAAACCACAATTGGATTAAATCATTGAAAGAGTTCACAAACTTGCAAGAAAAGATGATCATGGGTGAAAACATGTAATTGAGCGATCGAACCCTTGCCGGATGTGTATCCGCTCTAGGCACTCAGTGTATGGGGTTGATTCACTCAATTCCTCCCCTAATCATGCTTTCCAAGATTTGTTTTTTATCTAACAATCAACAATTACTTCATGCATGCATACAAATATCATGAGGACTTTTTCATAGGTTGTAATGGGGCTAGGGTCAAGGTAGGATGCATATGGTCAAGTGAGCTTGAAATTCGAATCTTTGATTAACTTAAACTTCCCACCTAACCTATGACAACCTAAACAATTCTAGACAAGCCTAGCTATCCATTCTTCACTTTTTCACACACTCATGTATTCTTTTTAGATTCTCACACATATGCATTGAATTTATGAAACTTTAAACTTTGGGACATTTTGTTCCCTTTTTGTTGCAAAATTTTATTTTTTTCATAAGCTAAAATATATACAAGAACATCAATGCATATGGTTTACACATGATTAATACATGAGTATGTACCTAATTTCTAAAAAAAAATTTCAACTAAAACACAAACACACTTTTATCTCTACCCAATGTACCCAACTTTCCCAAAATCAAGTAATGAACATTCTCACTAGTCTAAGCTAATCAAAGATCTAAATAAGGGACATTTATTGTTTTTCACTTAAGCTTGTAATGTGCTACAATTATGAACAAATAGGTTAAGCATAGGCTCAAGATTGGTTAACAATGGGAGATAAAAGGTTAGCTATTTGGGTAAGTGAGCTATTTGAACAATGGCCTCAATCATATAAATGCATGTATACACAAAATAATGGACATAAAGAATCAAACAAATCAAAGATTACAATCATAGGAAGAGAATGATGCACACAAGAATGAAAATAAGTGGTCATAGGATGTAACCACACAATTAGGCTCAAATCTCACATGCTTGTGTTCTTTGCTCAAAACATGATCCACAAGTGTATAATTCAAGCAAGTTCTAAAAAATTTTTTCAACCAATTGGGGTGGTGCCCTAAAAATGAATTTCTTGAAAATTTTCATCATATTGACTAGGCTTATTCTAATGCAATGTTGTGATTTAGAAAATTTTAAAAATTCTTCCTAGTTTACCCCCCTTTTCAAAATGCAATATATATATATATATATATATATATATATATATATATATATATATATATATACATAAAATAAAAGTGTATCCACAATAGCAAATATGTACAGTAATCCCCCTTTTTTATTTGTTGCTCCACTTGTTGTGTTGAGCTTTTTCATTCATTCAAAAAAAGTTCATTGTTTATTAACTTTAAAATATAAATATCAATGAGAAAATATTCTCATTTGAATTCAAATAAAATATCAAAAAAATCAAATCGAATAAGAATAGAAATCCAAATTTAAAAATTCATCAAAAATCATCATTTAATTCTTTAGCATATAAAGAATCATTATCGAGACTTTTGATGTTGAAAAAGTTATTATAAAATATAGCCCTCTAAGATGGCATAAGAGTAAAGGCTTATAATTTTTCAGAGTAAGAAGTAACAAATAGTTATATAAAAGAAGTAATAAATAGTTATACAATATAAAAAGACCAATTATATTTATACAATATGTAATTTGATCAATAATTAAAATATTCTATCAGTTAAATTATCATTTACTTTGTGAAATTAAGTATAGAACAAACACTTTGATGACGTTATGCGTTACTTCTGACTCTGAAAAATTCCAGGTGTATGTAGAACAGAAATCCAAAGTTAGAAATAACGCATAACTATTTGTATAATATTGTATAAAGTGTAAAAATATTGTAATTAAAAATATTTTAATTATAATTCAAATTACATATTGTTGTATGAATATAGTTGGTCGTTTTATATTGTATAACTATTTGTTACTTCTGACTCTTAAAAAATTCAAATTTTAACTCTTATGATAATTTAGAAGGTTATACTTTATATCAACATTTTAACATCAAAAGTTCCAATAATGATTCTTTAAATGCTAATGAGTCAAGGAATAATTTTTAATGAATTTCTAGAAATTATTTATTGTTCTGTTTTGAATTTATAAGTTTGTAAAAATGTAGATTTTCTGAAATTTGAACTAAAATACAAAATTTGAATTTCTATTCTTATTCGTTTTGATTTTTTTTATATTTTATTTGAATCCAAATGGAGGTATTTTTTATTGATATTTATGTTTTATAATTTTAAAGTAGAAAATGTCAATAATCTGTTTAGGTTGATTCGATTTACTATATGTATTGTACAATAATAAATCGAATTAAGTCATATATATTACATTAGTAATAAATCGAATCACGTTGATTCGATTTACTACTCAACATGCTAATTCGAATTCATTTGATTCGATTTATATTTAAATAATGTAAAAAGATGTTTTTTTTAGGGTAAACCACAAAAAATATACCCGAATAATTTTTTTACTGAAAAAAATATACTCGAATTTTATTATCGACAAAATACCCTGAAATAATTTAAAAACGCGAAAAAATGTCCAACAGTAAATATGTATTTTCAAAAAATGGCTTAGAGATTGAATTATGATGCGATTTTTTGCAAACATGATTAGAAAAAAATTTATTCTTAAAATTTGGTGATTTTTCGTTAAATATATTATTTTTGTGTGATTTTTTTTGTCAACAATCAATAATACTTTTAAAAAATCACAAAAAACATATACTTAGAAAAAATGGCTAAATTTTAAGAATAATAATATCTCATTTTTCTAATTATGCTTGCAAAAAATTGCATCAAAATTCAATCTCTAAAATATTTTTTAAAAAATACATATTTAATGTTAAATATTTTTATCGCATTTTTAAATTATTCGAGTGCATTTTTAATAGTTTACTTTTTTTATTATTTATAATACTCTCGACCACTTGAAAAAAGTGGGAGAAAAACAAATTACAACATTTCAACTAAAACAAAACAAAACACTTAAAGACGATTATAACTCTAAAAGTACCAACTAAATAGAACCAAAAAACAAGCATAAAACTACATTAATCACACTCCTACGGCATTGTCATCGGGATGCAAGAAAAAAAGGGCCACAAAAGAGAAATTAACACTACTGTACCATATTATAATTCAAGCTAGCATCAAAAGTCTCTATCTGTCAAGGTAGTAAAACTTACTTTGTGTCACTAGTTGAAGTCTTATAAGACCCACCTGCTGAAGCAAATTTTTCAGTTTATTTTTTTGAAAGTTCAATCTCCATAAGTTGTTCCCACACTCTTTATACTAATTTATCAGGCATACTTCATTAGTTTTAATCATAAGATGGTCTAAAAATGTCAAAGATTCTTCAAGCACAAATTGTATAAATATCTCCAGACCATCAACAAGAGCATCAACTCTTAAACCTGTATCATGAAATTCACAAAGTATTGGCAATAGAATATTTTTAGAATTTAAAATAGAGAGATATTATACATCTAAGTATTTTCGGCAATTAACTCTAATTAAAATAGCCTAAACCCAACAAAAACTATTTTCATTATACATAACATATATACACGCACTTCACTAATACAAAAAAAATTCCGCTTCACTTTGCTTTGTTTTTCATGTGCCTCCTCCTCCTTCTTCTATATTAGTGGTGTTGTTGCTGCATTTTGTTTTTGTTTCTTTTTCTCCTCTTCTTTTTCATGTTATTGTAGTCATTTATTCTTCTTTTTTATTTGACATTTTCTTCTCTTTTTGTTGGTTTTATCTCTCAATAGAGTAAATCAAAAAGAATTTTGAGAAAATAAAATAAGAAGTAAAAGATGAAGAAAAAATATGAAAAAGAAGAAGACGAGTGGAAGATGAGGAGGAAGAGGAAGAAGAATTTTGAATTGTGCAGGATAACGAGACCAAATACACAATTAACTTAGAAATACACTGAAATTATAGGAGTTTCTGAGTTTATAGAATGCACAATTTTCGATTCATTTATTATTACACAATGGTATTGTTATATAATATTTCGGTTCATTTCTAGTTCAAGTGTGTTGTCGATAAACAATTTGTCCCAAAAGGTTAGGATGACTTTCAAGATAAATTGAATGGAATGGAATGGAATCTAATGCAATTGAATAAAGTGATAATGAATAATTTCATTCTCCTTTGCTAAAAAATTTGGTATACTTATCAGCAGCATAAAGTGAACCCCAATTAATACACAAATGAACCGAAATTAGTTCACATTTGAACAAGCAGTAAAAAAGACTCAATCATCAACAAAAACACATCGAATTCATTTTTGAATCCAAATGAACCTCAATTAAACTAAGAAATGAACCAAAATTACTTAAGGAATAAAATGTTTAGTGAATACTTATCAGTAACATCAAGTAAACCTCAATTAACACACAAATAAACGTTTAGTTTTGAACAAACAGTAAAAAAAGACTCAATCATTAACAAAAATGCATCGAATTCATTTCTGGATCCAAATGGACCTCAATTAAATTAAGAAATGAATCGAAATTACTTAAAAAATAAAAATTTGATCAATACCTATTAGAAGCTTCAAGTGAACCTCAATTAGCACACAAATGAACTGAAATTAGTTCAAATTTGAACAAGCAGTCAAAAGGACTCAATTATCAACAAAAATACATCAAATTCATTTCTGGATCCAAATGAATCTCAATTAAACTAAGAAATGAACCGAAATTACTTAAAAAATAAAGAAATTGGTTAAACAAAGGATCCTAGGATTTGGAATCGAGAAGAGTATCAACGTTTGGAGAATGATTCGTTCTCTGTTTGTGTCACCAATTTGCTGTAGGACATTTCGAAGAAGGAATTATTTCATTTGTTCCATTGGACGGGACGTATGAATGACATCTATCTAGCCCGGAAGCTGAAAAATGGAAAAGTTTACTTATTTGCGTTTGTTCGCTATACGACGAAAGGGGGTGCGATGAAGGCTATAGTAGAAATGCATTATACGAGCATAAGGGGGAAGATAATTTATGTAGATAAGGCTAAGTATAGAAGGCCAATAGAGAAAAAGAATACTGGGATACGTCAGGGAGACATTGCAAGAGCAGATGTAGAGAGAAGGCAACCTCAAAGAGACAAAAGTCCTATAAGAGTGGAAGAAACAAAGAAGATTACAAGTGCCAAGGACCCGCATGGGAATGGTTGGATGAAAAGGATTGAAGTCCCAATAGTAAAAGAGAATTTTGATTGGCTGCTGAGGAGTTTAGTAGGAGGAACGACGATGGCTATTGACTTCAAATTATTGCAGAGATCGATTAGCAAGAACTTTTCTCAGGTTGTCGAAGTTAGAGAACTTGGAGCATACAAAGTCTTATTAGTTTTTGATAATGTGAAGAATGCGGAGGAAGCCTTTACTTTCAAAATGAACAGTTTTCTACAATTCTTTCATAGTATATAGAGATGGGAGGAATCGGAACATAGTGAGAAAAGAAGAGTCTAGTTATAATGTTATGGAGTGCCTCTACATATTTGATCAGTCGAGATGTTCAACACGATAGGCGGTTTATGGGGGGAAGTAGTCAAGTGTGATAAACTGACGAAGTCCGCCTTATCTTTCAGTGCTGGCCGAGTGTTAATTGATACTTGTGTATTGGACGTAATTAAGGAACGGGTGTATATCACTATAGGTACTAGTGGTTTTGATGTTTTTGTAAAAGATGTGGGACGGCAGATATATGGTGGTGCACGAATTTGCAATCCGTACAACTAACCAGCAAGTGCACTGGGTCGTCCAAGTAATACCTTACGTGAGTAAGGGTCGATCCCACGGAGATTATTGGTTTGAAGCAAGCTATGTTTATTTTATTAATCTTAGTCAGGATGCCAATAAGATTATTTGGATTTAATTGTAAGAAGTAAAAGTGTTTGGAATAAGTAATTGTTACTTTATTAATGGAGGATATGTTGGAGTTTTGGAGATGCTTTGTCCTCTGAATTTCTGCAATGTAATATTCAACTCAATTGTTTGTAAAGTTCCATCTATGGCAAGCTGTATGTAGGGTGTCACCATTGTCAGTGGCTACTTCCCATCCTCTCAGTGAAAACGGTTCAGATGCTCTGTCACAGCATGGCTAATCAGCTGTTGGTTCTCGATCATGTTGGAATAGGATCCATTGATCCTTTTGCGTTTGTCATCACGCCCAGCAATCGCAAGTTTGAAGCGTGTCACAGCCATTCAATCCTTGAATCCTACTCGGAATACCACAGACAAGGTTTAGACTTTCCGGATCCTCAAGAGTGGCCGCCATCCGTTCTAGCTTATACCACGAAGATTCTGATTAAGGAAGCTAAGAGATGCTCATTCAATCTGATGTAGAACGGAGGTATTTGTCAGGCACACGTTCATAGATTGAGGAAGGTGATGAGTGTCACGGATCATCACCTCCTTCACAATTAAGCGCAAATGAACATCTTAGATAGGAAAACACACACGTTTGAATGGAGAAATAGAAACAATTGCATTAATTCATTGAGACGCTGCAGAGCTCCTCACCCCCAACAATGGAGTTTAGAGATTCATGCCGTCAAAGTGTATAAAATTTAGATCTGAAAATGTCATGAGATACAAATTAAGTCTCTAAAAGTTGTTTAAATAGTAAACTAATAACCTAGGTTTACAGAAAATGAGTAAACTATGATAGATAGTGCAGAAATCCATTTTTGGGGCCCACTTGGTGTGTGCTGGGGCTGAGACTTAAGCTTCTCACATGGCTGGGCTGTTTTGGGCGTTCAACGCCAGGTTGTAACCTGTTTCTGGCGTTGAACTCCAACTTGTAACTTGTTTCTGGCGCTGGACGCCAGACTGCAACATGGAACTGGCGTTGAACGCCAGTTTATGTCATTTATCTTCGCGCAAAGTATGGACTATTATATATTGCTGGAAAGCCCTAGATGTCTACTTTCCAACCCAGTTGAGAGCGCGTCAATTGGACTCCTGTAGCTCCAAAAATTCCATTCCGAGTGCAGGGAGGTCAGGATCCAACAGCATCAGCAGTCCTTTTTCAGCCTAACTCAGATTTTTGCTCAGCTCCCTCAGTTTCAGCCAGAAAATACCTGAAATCACAGAAAAACTGACAAACTCATAGTAAAGTCCAGAAATATAATTTTTGCATAAAAACTAATAATATTCTACTAAAAACTAATTAAAACATGCTAAAATCTACATGAAATTACCCCCAAAAAGCGTATAAAATATCCGCTCATCACAACACCAAACTTAAATTGTTGCTTCTCTCCAAGCAACTAGATGATCAAAATAGGATAAAAAGAATTTAAGGAGTAATAAAATCTCCGAGTTTTAAGTGAAGCTCAGGTTCTAATTTAGATGAGCGGGGCTAGTAGCTTTTTGTTTCTGAACAGTTTTGGCATCTCCCTTTATCCTTTGAAATTCAGAATGATTGGCATCCATAGGAACTCAGAATTCAGATAGTATTATTGATTCTCCTAGTGTAGTATGTTGATTCTTGAACACAGTTACTTTTTGAGTCTTGGCCGTGGCCCTAAGACTTTGTTTTCCAGTATTACCACCGGATACATAAATGCCACAGACACATGACTGGGTGAACCTTTTTCAGATTGTGACTCAGCTTTGCTAAAGTCCCCAGTTAGAGGTGTCCAAATCTCTTAAGCACACTCTTTTTGCTTTGGATCACGACTTTAACCACTCAGTCTCAAGTTTTTCACTTGGACCTGCATGCCACAAGCACATGGTTAGGGACAGCTTGATTTAGCCGCTTAGGCCTGGAATTACTTCCTTGGTCCCTCCTATCCACTGATGCTCAAAGCCTTGGATCCTTTTCACCCTTGCCTTTTGGTTTTAAGGGCTATTGGCTTTTTCTTTTTCTTGATCCAATGATTTCTTGTACAAGTTTTTTTTCACTGCTTTTTCTTGCTTCAAGAATCAAATTCATGACTTTTCAGATCATCAATAATATTTTTCGTGTTCCTCATTCTTTTAGGAGCCAACATTTGTAAAATTCAGGATAAAAAATGCACTGTTCAAGCATTCATTCAGAGAACAAAAAGTATTGCCACCACATATAATTAATTATAATTTTTATTATCAAGAACTCGAAAAATATAAATTACTTCTTTATTCTAAAAATCTACTATTTTATTCATGTCTGATGATGATGAGAAAAATAATTTATAACTTAATTGGAAATAAAACCAGAATAGATATGCTAATTACTACTACTACTACTGTATAACTTCTAAGGTAAATTTCTATAATAACACTATCACAGAGTTAAAGCTAAAATTAGAACTCAACAACCTGTGTTTTGGGAAGTGGATGTTCCTCTGATCTGTGGGGTGCTTGGTCCTTCAAGGATTAATTTCTGGCGCTTCAGCTCCCTTAAATCACGCCCTTGCTCTTCTTGTTCCTTAAGCAGTTTGCAAAGCATGCTACTTTGATTGTTCTGTTCTTCCTTTATTTGGTTCATAGCTTCTTGCAATTTGGAAATAGATGCCTCAAGATGTTCCCAATATTCGAATTGAGGAAGTTCTGGGAGGACTTCTTGTGCTCTCCTCTTGATTGGATCATCCTGCAGCTGTTGTCTTTCCATTGATATTTTAGTGATTGGCCTCTCAACTGAGATATACTCTGTTATTCCCATCTTCACTCTGGCATCTCTGCAGAGCATAGAAATTAAGCTTGGATAGGCCAATCTGGCATCCTTGGAATTCTTGTTTGCTATTTTCTATATAGTTCACACGAGATCAGTTGATGGACTTCTACTTCTTTTCCCAACATGATGCAGTGAATCATCACTGCTCTTTTAACAGTAACTTCAGAACGGTTGCTGGTGGGCAATATAGAACGCCCAATGAAATCCAGCCAGCCTCTGGCAGCTGGTTTGAGATCTTCTCTTTTGAGTTGATTTGGGATGCCAGTGGTGCTGGTGGTCCACCTGGCTTCAGGGATGCATATATCCTCTAGAATCTTGTCCAGGCCTTTGTTTACCCTCATCATTCTCCTATTAAAGGAGTCTGGGTCATCCTTCAGTTGAGGAAGCTTAAAGATCTCCCTGATTTTGTCAGGATGGGTGTGAACAATCTTTCCTCTGACTAAGGTCCGATGATCATAGAGGGCAACTCCAATTATTCTTTGCCTGTCTGTCTGCCATAGATTTGCATAGAACTCCTGAACCATATTCCTTCCCACTTTCGTTTCAGGATTAGCTAGGATTTCCCAGTTCCTGTTTCGAATTTGTTCTTGGATCTCCGGATATTCATCTTCTTTCAGATCGAACTTGACTTCCGGGATCACTGATCTTAGACTCATTATTTTGTAGTAATGGTCTGAATGTTCTTTAGTTAAGAACTTCCCTTGATTCCAAAGTGGCTTTGAAATATTCTCTTTCTTACCTCTTGGGTTGGGTTGTTTTCCTTTAGGGGCCATGATCAAAGTGAGTATGTTTTTGTGATCACGGATAAGCACACCAAACTTAGAGGTTTGCTTGTCCTCAAGCAAAAGAAAAGAGAGAAGAGGGATAGAAGGAGAGCAGGTGTGGAATGGTGGATGATGAGAGGGGCGCCGAAAGTGGATATAAAGGGAGGGGGTGGGTTTTCGAAAATAAGAAAAAGATATAAGATAAAAGATATGATTTATAAAAGATAAATATGATAAGAAAAGGATATAATTTAAAAAGATGATATTTAAAAATACATCTGAATTTTTAATTTGAAAAAAATTTTAAAAGATAATTAAGTTTTTTTAAAAAAAATTGGAAAAAGAGTTGGATTGGATTGGAAAAAGGTTTATGTTTATGTATGAAGCTATATTATTTTTGAAAAAGGGATTTTAGAAATTAGGGTTCTTAGAAAACTATTTTGATTTGAAGGAGGACATTTTGAAACATGCTTATGTAAGAAATCATGATTTGAAACATAAAAATTTGGAAAATTTGTAAAGAAAAATGAATTTTACCTCCTCCCCACCATCCTGGCGTTAAACGCCCAAATGCTGCATGTTTTGGGCGTTTAACGCCTAATTGCTGCTTCTCCTGGGCGTTCAACGCCCAGCTGTTGCTTCTTTCTGGCGTTGAACGCCAGGCAGTGCTTTGTCACTGGGCGTTTTTCTGAACGCCCAGGATGCTGTAATTCTGGCGTTAAACGCCCAGAAGGAGCTTCTTTCTGGCGTTCAACGCCCAGAAGATGCTCCTTTCTGGCATTCAACTCCCAGATGGCTATCCTTACTGGCGTTGAACACCCAGTGGATGCTTCTTTTGGGCGTTCAACGCCTAAAACATTTCTTACTGGCTTTTTCACGCCAGTGAGCTTCCAAATTCCCCTGTAACTCTGTGAATTCAATCAATTGCTTTTTTTACCTTGAAGATACTTTGACATATACCTGTAAAAATCAATTAATTAACAAAAACAAATAAAATTAAATTTTGTGAATGGCTGGGTTACCTCCCAGCAAGCGCTTCTTTAATGTCGTTAGCTGGACTATTACTGAGCTTTAATTAAGTCTCAGTTTTGAGCATTCTTGCTCAAAATTGCTTTCAAGATAACGTTTAACTCTCTGTCCATTAACAATGAACTTTTTGTTAGAGTCATTATCCTGAAGCTCTACGTATCCATATGGTGATACACTTGTAATTACATTTGGACCTCTCCACCGGAATTTTAATTTCCCGGGGAATAATTTGAGCCTAGAATTAAATAGCAGAACTTTCTGCCCCGGCTCAAAGACTCTGGATGACAATTTCTTATCATGCCATCTTTTTGCTTTCTCTTTGTAAATTTTTGCATTCTCGAAAGCATTGAATCTAAATTCCTCTAGCTCATTTAACTGAATCAATCATTTTTCTCCAGCTAACTTGGCATCAAGGTTCAGGAACCTGGTTGCCAGTAGGTCTTATGTTCCAGTTCCACTGGCAAGTGACATGCCTTTCCATACACAAGCTGGTATGGAGAGATCCCTATAGGGGTCTTGAATGCTGTTCTGTATGCCCACAGAGCATCATCTAAGCTTCTTGCCCAATCCTTTCTACGGTTAATTACAGTCCGTTCCAGGATTCTTTTAAGTTCTTGAAGTCTTGCCCATTTGTCTGTGGATGATATGGAGTGGCTACCCTGTGGCTAACTCCATAACGACCCAAAGCAGAATAAAGCTGTTTATTACAGAAATGAGTGCCCCCATCACTGATTAATACTCTAGGGGAACCAAATTTGCTGAAGATGTGTTTCTGGAGGAATTTTAACATTGTTTTAGTGTCATTAGTAGGTGTTGCAATAGCTTCCACCCATTTGGATACATAATCCACTGCCACCAGAATATAAGTGTTTGAGTATGATGGTGGGAAAGGTCCCATGAAGTCAATACCCCATACATCAAACAATTCAATCTCCAAGATCCCTTGTTGAGGCATGGCATAACTGTGAGGCAGATTACCAGATCTTTGGCAACTGTCACAATTAAGTACAAACACTCGGAAATCTTTATAGAGAGTAGGCCAGTAGAAGCCACATTGGAGGACTCTTGTGGCTGTTCGCTCACTTCCAAAATGTCCTCCATACTAGGATCCATGGCAATGCCATAAAATCTTCTGTGCTTCTTCTTTAGGCACATATCTACGGATTACTCCGTCTGCACATCTCTTAAAGAGATACGGCTCATCCCAAAGATAATACTTTGCATCTGTGATCAGCTTCTTTGATTGCTGCCTACTGTATTCTTTGGGTATGAATCTCACTGCCTTGTAGTTTGCAATGTCTGCAAACCATGGCACTTCCTGGATGGCAAAGAGTTGCTCATCCGAAAAGTTTTTAGAGATCTCAGTAAGAGGGATGGACGCCCCTTCTACTGGTTCTATTCGGGACAGGTGGTCTACTACCTGATTCTCTGTCCCTTTTTTGTCTCTTATTTCTATATCAAACTCTTGCAGAAGCAACACCCATCTTATAAGAGTGGGTTTTGAATCCTGCTTTGTGAGTAGATATTTAAGAGCAGCATGATCAGTGTACACAATCACTTTTGATCCTACTAAATAAGATCTGAATTTGTCAATGGCGTAAACCACTGCAAGCAGCTCTTTTTCTGTAGTTGTGTAATTCTTCTGTGCGTCATTTAAAATACGACTGGCATAGTAAATGACGTGCAGAAGCTTGTCATGCCTCTGTCCCAACACTGCACCAATGACATGGTCACTGGCATCACACATTAGTTCAAATGGCAATGTCCAATTTGGTGCAGAGATGATTGGTGCTGTGACCAATTTAGCTTTCAGAGTCTCAAATGCCTGCAGACACTCTTTATCAAAGATAAATGGTGTGTCAGCAGCTAGCAGGTTGCTCAAAGGTTTGGCGATTTTTGAAAAATCCTTTATAAACCTCCTATAGAATCCTGCATGCCCCAGAAAGCTTCTGATTGCCTTAACATTGGCAGGTGGTGGTAATTTTTCAATTACCTCTACCTTAGCTTGATCCACCTCTATTCCCTTGTTCGAAATTTTGTGCCCAAGGACAATTCCTTCAGTCACCATAAAGTGACACTTCTCCCAGTTTAAAACCAGGTTAGTCTCTTGGCATCTCTTTAGAACAAGTGCTAGATGGTCAAGACAGGAGCTGAATGAGTCTCCAAATATTGAAAAGTCATCCATGAAAACTTCCAGAAATTTTTCCACCATATCAGAGAAAATTGAGAGCATGCACCTCTGAAAGGTTGCAGGTGCATTGCACAGGCCAAATGGCATCCTTCTGTATGCAAATACTCCAGATGGACATGTGAATGCTGTTTTCTCTTGATCATGGCCAGGAAGCAGTAATATTCATGACCTGCTAGTCTTTCTAGCATCTGGTCTATGAATGGTAAAGGAAAATGATCCTTTCTGGTGGCTGTATTGAGCCTTCTATAATCAATACACATACGCCACCCTGTAACTGTTTTTGTAGGAACCAGTTCATTTTTTTCATTATGAACCACTGTCATGCCTCCCTTCTTAGGGACGACTTGGACAGGGCTTACCCAGGGGCTGTCAGAAATAGGATAAATAATCCCAGCCTCTAGTAATTTAGTGACCTCCTTCTGCACCACTTCCTTCATGGCTGGATTCAGCCGCCTTTGTGGTTGGACCACTGGCTTGGCGTCACCCTCCAATAGGATCTTGTGCATGCATCTGGCTGGGCTAATGCCCTTAAGATCACTGATGGACCAACTCCTTATCTGTTACTGGCGTCTGAACGCCAGAACTGTGCTCTCCTTGGGCGTTCAACACCGGATTCATGCTTGTTTCTGGCGTTGAACGCCAGGAATGAGCATGGTCTGAGCGTTCAGCGCCAGCCTTATTCCTATCTGGGCTCTGATTGTCCTCAGAGGGATTTTGAGTAGCCATTTGTTCATTTCTTGGCTTCCTGCTGCTTTGAAGTGAGGTATTTAATGTTTTCCTACTTCTTAATTGAACTGCTTGGCATTCTTCTGTTATTTGTTTTGACAGTTGCTTTTCTGTTTGCTTTAACTGTACTTCCATATTCCTGTTAGCCATTCTTGTTTCCTGTAGTATTTCCTTGAATTCGGCTAGCTACTGAGTTAGAAAGTCTAATTGCTGATTGAATTCATTAGCCTGATCTACAGGATTGAGTTCAGCAGTTACTGTTTTAGCTTCTTCTTTCATGGAAGATTCACTGCTTAGGTACAGATGCTGATTTCTGGCAACTGTATCAATAAGCTCTTGAGCTTCTTCAATTGTTTTTCTCATATGTATAGATCTACCAGCTGAGTGATCTAGAGAAATCTGAGCTTTTTCTGTAAGCCCATAGTAGAAGATGTCTAATTGCACCCACTCTGAAAACATCTCAGAGGGGCATTTTCTTAGCATCTCTCTGTATCTCTCCCAGGCATCATAAAGGGATTCATTATCTCCTTGTTTGAAGCCTTGGATGCTTAGCCTTAGCTGTGTCATCCGTTTTGGAGGAAAATAGTGATTCAGGAATTTTTCTGACAACTGTTTCCATGTCTTTATGCTGTTCTTAGGTTGGTTATTTAACCACCTCTTAGCTTGATCTTTTACAGCAAATGGAAACAGTAGTAATCTGTAGACATCCTGATCTACTTCCTTATCATGCACTGTGTCAGCAATTTGTAAAAATTGTGCCAGAAACTCTGTAGGTTCTTCATGTGGAAAACCAGAATACTGTCAGCTTTGCTGCACCATGATAATGAGCTGAGGATTCAACTCAAAGCTACTAACTCCAATGGAGGGTATACAGATACTACTCCCATATGAAGCAGTAGTGGGGTTAGCATATGACCCCAGAGTCCTCCTGGACCGTTCATTTCCACTTAGTTCCATGATGGAGCAAGGGAGATGGTATAGATGTTGATATTATTTATTTTATTTAATTTATTATATAAAGAAAATTGATTTTTGAAATAATAAAATAAAATAAAATAAAAACCGAAATAAAAATAAAAGTAAAATAAACAAAGAAAGAAAATTAACAATTAAAATAAATATTTGAAAAATTTTGAAATTGAAATCTGAAAAAATTTCGAAAATATAGTTTAAAACCAGTTAGAAAAGATATATATATATATATATATATATTGAATTTTGAATTTTGAATTTTATGATGAAAGAGAAAAACACATAAAAGACACAAGACTTAAAATTTTTAGATCTAATGCTCCTTATTTTCGAAAATTTTGGAGGGAAAACACCAAGGAACACCAAACTTAAAAATTTTAAGATCAAAACACAAAGAAGACTCAAGAACACTTTGAAGACTCACAAGAACACCAAGAACAAAAGGAAGAACACTAAACTTAAAAATTTTTAGAAAACCAAGATAAAATTTCGAAAATTAAAGAAAGATCAACAAGAAAACACCAAACTTAAAGTTTGGCACAAGATTAAATCAAGAAAAATTATTTTTGAAGAAAAGATTTTAAAAAGAAGATACCCAATTGCCAAGAATATAAGCCAACGCTCTAACCAACTGAGCTAAAAATGTAACATATTTTAAAGATGTATTATTTTTATAGATAAGAATATTTTTTTTTTGAAAACTAATGTTTTGAAAAAGCACAAGAAAAACAAGAAAAGACTAAGAACAAGACAAACCAAAGATCAAACAAGAAAAATTGACAAGAACAATTTGAAGATCAAGGAAGAACAAGAACATGCAATTCGAAAAATTAAAATACAAGGAAAAACATGCAATTGACACCAAACTTAGAACAAGACACTAAACTCACAAAAATTAGAAATTGATAAAGAAAAATAATATATTTTTGAAAAATTTTTGAAAAGGGAATAAAGGACTCAGAATTTAATGACTCTATAACAACAAAAATAAATTATTCTTAATCTAAGCAACAAAATAAACCTTTAGTTGTTCAAACTCGAATAATCCCCGGCAACGGCGCCAAAAACTTGGTGCACGAATTTGCAATCCGTACAACTAACCAGCAAGTGCACTGGGTCGTCCAAGTAATACCTTACGTGAGTAAGGGTCGATCCCACGGGGATTATTGGTTTGAAGCAAGCTATGTTTATTTTATTAATCTTAGTCAGGATGCCAATAAGATTATTTGGATTTAATTGTAAGAAGTAAAAGTGTTTGGAATAAGTAATTGTTACTTTATTAATGGAGGATATGTTGGAGTTTTGGAGATGCTTTGTCCTCTGAATTTCTGCAATTTAATATTCAACTCAATTGTTTGTAAAGTTCCATCCATGGCAAGCTGTATGTAGGGTGTCACCATTGTCAGTGGCTACTTCCCATCCTCTCAGTGAAAACGGTCCAGATGCTCTGTCACAGCACGGCTAATCAGCTGTTGGTTCTCGATCATGTTGGAATAGGATCCATTGATCCTTTTGCGTTTGTCATCACGCCCAGCAATCGCAAGTTTGAAGCGTGTCTGGTAGCGCGAAATTGTGATCAATACTTTTCACAAATCAAATAATCCCCGGTAATGAATCCAAAAACTTGGTGTTCAATACCATGGCATAAACACAACTTCGCACAGCTAACCAGCAAGTGTACTGGGTCGTCCAAGTAATAAACCTTACGCGAGTAAGGGTCGATCCCACAGAGATTGTTGGTATGAAGCAAGCTATGGTCACCTTGTAAATCTTAGTCAGGCAAACTCAAATGGGTATGGTGATAAACGCATATAACATAAAGATAAAGATAGAGATACTTATGTAATTCATTGGTAGGAATTTCAGATAAGCGTATGAAGATGCTTGTCCCTTCCGTCTCTCTGCTTTCCTACTGTCTTCATCCAATTCTTCCTACTCCTTTCCATGGCAAGCTTAAGCAAGGGTTTTACCGTTGTCAGTGGCTACCTCCCATCCTCTCAGTGGAAATGTTCAACGCACCCTGTCACCGCACGGCTATCCATCTGTCGGTTCTCGATCAGGCCGGAATAGAATCCAGTGATTCTTTTGCGTCTGTCACTAACGCCCCGCCCTCAGGAGTTTGAAGCACGTCACAGTCATTCAATCATTGAATCCTAATCAGAATACCACAGACAAGGTTAGACCTTCCGGATTCTCTTGAATGCCGCCATCAGTTCTAGCCTATACCACGACGATTCCGGTTAAAGAATCCAAGAGATATTCACCCAGTCTAAGGTAGAACGGAGGTGGTTGTCAGTCACACGTTCATAGGTGAGAATGATGATGAGTGTCACGGATCATCACATTCATCAAGTTGAAGAACAAGTGATATCTTAGAACAAGAACAAGCGGAATTGAATAGAAGAACAATAGTAATTGCATTAATACTCGAGGTACAGCAGAGCTCCACACCTTAATCTATGGTGTGTAGAAACTCCACCGTTGAAAATACATAAGAACAAGGTCTAGGCATGGCTGAATGGCCAGCCTCCCAATGATCTAAGATAGCATCAGAACAAGGATAACTACCCCGATATCTCAATACAATAGTAAAAGGTCCTACTTATAGAGAACTAGTAGCCTAAGGTGTACAGAGATGAGTAAATGACATAAAAATCCACTTCCGGGCCCACTTGGTGTGTGCTTGGGCTGAGCAATGAAGCATTTTCGTGTAGAGACTCCTCTTGGAGTTAAACACCAGCTTTGGTGCCAGTTTGGGCGTTTAACTCCCATTTTGGTGCCAGTTCCGGCGTTTAACGCTGGGATTTCTGAGGGTGACTTTGAACGCCGGTTTGGGCCATCAAATCTTGGGCAAAGTATGGACTATCATATATTGATGGAAAGCCCAGGATGTCTACTTTCCAACACCGTTGAGAGCGCGCCAATTGGGCTTCTGTAGCTCCAGAAAATTCACTTCGAGTGCAGGGAGGTCAGAATCCAACAGCATCTGCAGTCCTTTTTAGTCTCTGAATCAGATTTTTGCTCAGGTCCCTCAATTTCAGCCAGAAAATACCTGAAATCACAGAAAAACACACAAACTCATAGTAAAGTCCAGAAAAGTGAATTTTAACTAAAAACTAATAAAAATATACTAAAAACTAACTAGATCATACTAAAAACATACTAAAAACAATGCCAAAAAGCGTACAAATTATCCGCTCATCACAACACCAAACTTAAATTGTTGCTTGTCCTCAATCAACTGAAAATCAAATAAGATAAAAAGAAGAGAATATGCAATGAATTCCAAAAACATCTATGAAGATCAGTATTAATTAGATGAGCGGGACTTTTAGCTTTTTGCCTCTGAATAGTTTTGGCATCTCACTCTATCCTTTGAAATTCAGAATGAATTGGCTTCTTTAGGAACTTAGAATCCAGATAGTGTTATTGATTCTCCTAGTAAAATATGATGATTCTTGAACATAGCTACTTATTGAGTCTTGGTCGTGGCCCAAAGCACTCTGTCTTCCAATATTACCACCGGATACATACATGCCACAGACACATAATTGGGTGAACCTTTTCAGATTGTGACTCAGCTTTGCTAGAGTCCCCAATTAGAGGTGTCCAGGGTTCTTAAGCACACTCTTTTTTTGCCTTGGATCACGACTTTATTTCTTTCTTTTTCTTTTTCTTTCTCTTTTTCTCTTTTTTTTCGTTTTTCTTCTTCTCTTTTTTTTTATATTCACTGCTTTTTCTTGCTTCAAGAATCATTTTTATGATTTTTCAGATCCTCAGTAACATGTCTCCTTTTTCATCATTCTTTCAAGAGCCAACATTCATGAACCACAAATTCAAAAGACATATGCACTGTTTAAGCATACATTCAGAAAACAAAAATATTTCCACCACATCAAAATAATTAAACTGTTATAAAATTCAAAATTCATGCAATTCTTTTCTTTTCCAATTAAGAACATTTTTCATTCAAGAAAGGTGATGGATTCATAGGACATTCATAACTTTAAGGCATAGACACTAAGACACTAATGATCACAAGACACAAACATAGACAAACATAAGCACTAAAATTCGAAAAACAGGAAAATAAAGAACAAGGAAATTAAAGAACGGGTCCACCTTAGTGATGGCGGCTCTTTCTTCCTCTTGAAGATCCTATGGAGTGCTTGAGCTCCTCAATGTCTCTTCCTTGTCTTTGTTGCTCCTCTCTCATGATTCTTTGATCTTCTCTAATTTTATGGAGGATGATGGAGTGCTCTTGATGCTCCACCCTTAGTTGTCCCATATTGGAACTCAATTCTCCTAGGGAGGTGTTTAGTTGCTCCCAATAGTTTTGTGGAGGAAAGTGCATCCCTTGAGGTATCTCAGGGATCTCATGATGAGTGGGGTCTCTTGTGTACTCTATCCTCTTCTTAGTGATGGGCTTGTCCTCATCAATAGGGATGTCTCCCTCTATGTCAACTCCAACTGAATAACAGAGGTGACAAATGAGATGAGGGAAGGCTAACCTTGCCAAGGTAGAGGACTTGTCTGCCACCTTGTAAAGTTCTTGAGATATAACCTCATGAACTTCTATTTCTTCTCCAATCATGATGCTATGAATCATGATAGCCCGGTCTATGGTAACTTCGGACCGGTTGCTAGTGGGAATGATTGAGCGTTGAATAAACTCTAACCATCCTCTAGCCACGGGCTTGAGGTCATGCCTTCTCAATTGAACCGGCTTCCCTCTTGAATCTCTCTTCCATTGGGCGCCCTCTTCACATATGACTATGAGGACTTGGTCCAACCTTTGATCAAAGTTGACCCTTCTAGTGTAAGGATGTTCATCTCCTTGCATCATGGGCAAGTTGAATGCCAACCTTACATTTTTCGGACTAAAATCCAAGTATTTCCCCCGAACCATAGTAAGCCAATTCTTTAGATCCGGGTTCACACTTTGGTCATGGTTCTTGGTGATCCATGCATTGGCATAGAACTCTTGAACCATTAAGATTCCGACTTGTTGAATGGGGTTGGTAAGAACTTCCCAACCTCTTCTTCGGATCTCATGTCGGATCTCCGGATATTCACTCTTTTTGAGTGAAAAAGGGACCTCGGGGATCACCTTCTTCAAGGCCACAACTTCATAGAAGTGGTCTTGATGCACCCTTGAGATGAATCTTTCCATCTCCCATGACTCGGAGGTGGAAGCTTTTGCCTTCCCTTTCCTCTTTCTAGAGGTTTCTCCGGCCTTGGATGCCATAAATGGTTATGGAAAAACAAAAAGCAATGCTTTTACCACACCAAACTTAAAATGTTTGCTCGTCCTCGAGTAAAAGAGGAAAGAAGAGAGTAGAAGAAGAAGAAATGAGGAAGAAGGGAAAGGCTTTGTGTTCGGCCAAAGGGGGGGAGAAGTGGTGTGTATGTTGTGTGAAAATGAAGGAGTGAAGGAGGGTTTATATAGGAGTGGGGGAAGGGTAGGGTTCGGTTAAGTGAGGGTGGGTTCGGGTGGGAAAGTGGTTTGAATTTGAATGGTGAGGTAGGTGGGGTTTTATGAAGGATGGGTGTGAGTGGTGAAGAGAAAGATGGGATTTGATAGGTGAAGGGTTTTTTGGGGAAGAGGTGTTGAGGTGATTGGTGAATGGGTGAAGAAGAGAGAGAGTATGGTAGGGTAGGTGGGGATCCTGTGGGGTCCACAGATCCTGAGGTGTCAAGGAAAAGTCATCCCTGCACCAAATGGCAAGCAAAATCTCGTTTTGTGCCAATTCTGGCGTTAAACGCCGGGCTGGTGCCCATTTCTGACATTTAACGCCAGCTTCTTGCCCTTTTCTGGCGTTTAACGCCAGTCTGGTGCCCCTTTCTGGTGTTAAACGCCCAGAATGGTGCCAGACTGGGCGTTAAACGCCCAACAGCTAGCCTCACTGGCGTTTAAACGCCAGTACGCTCTCCTCCAGGGTGTGCTATTTTTCTTTCTGTTTTTCATTCTGTTTTTGCTTTTTTCATTGATTTTGTGACTTCTCATGATCATCAACCTACAAAAAACATAAAATAACAAAAGAGAATAGATAAAATATAACATTGGGTTGCCTCCCAACAAGCGCTTCTTTAATGTCAGTAGCTTGACAGAGGACTCTCATGGAGCCTCAGAAATGCTCAGAGCCATGTTGGAACCTCCCAACACCAAACTTTGAGTTTGAATGTGGGGGTTCAACACCAAACTTAGAGTTTGGTTGTGGCCTCCCAACACCAAACTTAGAGTTTGACTGTGGGGGCTCTGTTTGGCTCTGTTTTGAGAGAAGCTCTTCATGCTTACTCTCCATGGTGACAGAGGGATATCCTTGAGCCTCAAACCCAAAGGATTCTTCATTCACTTGAATGATCAACTCTCCTCTATCAACATCAATCACAGCCTTTGCTGTGGCTAGGAAGGGTCTGCCAAGGATGATGGATTCATCCATGCACTTCCCAGTCTCTAGGACTATGAAATCAGTAGGGATGTAATGGTCTTCAACTTTTACCAGAACATCCTCTACAAGTCCATAGGCTTGTTTTCTTGAATTGTCTGCCATCTCTAGTGAGATTTTTGCAGCTTGCACCTCAAAGATCCTTAACTTCTCCACTACAGAGAGAGGCATGAGGTTTACACTTGACCCTAAGTCACACAAGGCCTTCTTGAAGGTCATGGTGCCTATGGTACAAGGTATTGAAAACTTCCCAGGATCTTGTCTCTTTTGAGGCAGTTTCTGCCTAGACAAGTTATCCAGTTCTTTGGTGAGCAACGGGGCTTCATCCTCCCAAGTCTCATTTCCAAATAACTTGTCATTTAACTTCATGATTGCTCCAAGGTATTTAGCAACTTGCTCTTCAGTGACATACTCTTCCTCTTCAGAGGAAGAATACTCATCAGAGCTCATGAATGGCAGAAGTAAGTCCAATGGAATCTCTATGGTCTCATTTTGAGCCTCAGATTCCCATGGTTCCTCATTGGGGAACTCATTGGAGGCCAGTGGACGTCCATTGAGGTCTTCCTCAGTGGCGTTCACTGCCTCTCCTTCCTCCCAAAATTCGGCCATGTTGATGGCCTTGCACTCTCCTTTTGGATTTTCTTCTGTATTGCTTGGAAGAGTACTAGGAGGGAGTTCAGTAATTTTCTTGCTCAGCTGACCCACTTGTGCCTCCAAGTTTCTAATGGAGGACCTTGTTTCAGTCATGAAACTTTGAGTGGTTTTGATTAGATCAGAGACCATGGTTGCTAAGTCAGAGGTATTCTGCTTAGAACTCTCTGTCTGTTGCTGAGAAGATGATGGAAAAGGCTTGCTATTGCTAAACCTGTTTCTTCCACCATTATTATTGTTGAAACCTTGTTGAGGTCTCTGTTGATCCTTCCATGAGAAATTTGGATGATTTCTCCATGAAGGATTATAGGAGTTTCCATAGGATTCTCCCATGTAATTCACCTCTTCCATTGAAGGGTTCTCAGGATCATAGGCTTCTTCCTCAGATGAAGCCTCCTTAGTACTGCTTGGTGCATTTTGCATTCCAGACAGACTTTGAGAAATCATATTGACTTGTTGAGTCAATATTTTGTTCTGAGCCAATATGGCATTCAGAGTGTCAATCTCAAGAACTCCTTTCTTCTGACTAGTCCCATTGTTCACAGGATTCCTTTCAGAAGTGTACATGAATTGGTTATTTGCAACCATTTCAATCAGCTCTTGAGCTTCTGTAGGCGTCTTCTTCAGATGAAGAGATCCTCCAGCAGAGCTATCCAAAGACATCTTAGACAGTTCAGAGAGACCATCATAGAAAATACCTATGATGCTCCATTCAGAAAGCATGTCAGAGGGACACTTTCTGATTAATTGTTTGTATCTTTCCCAAGCTTCATAGAGGGATTCTCCTTCCTTCTGTCTGAAGGTTTGGACTTCCACTCTAAGCTTACTCAATTTTTGAGGTGGAAAGAACTTTGCCAAGAAGGCATTGACTAGCTTTTCCCAAGAGTCCAGGCTTTCTTTGGGTTGAGAGTCCAACCATGTCCTAGCTCTGTCTCTTACAGCAAAAGGGAATAGCATAAGTCTGTAGATCTCAGGGTCAACCCCATTAGTCTTGACAGTGTCACAGATTTGCAAGAATTCAGCTAAAACTGATGAGGATCTTCTAATGGAAGTCCATGGAACTTGCAATTCTGTTGCATTAGAGAAACTAATTGAGGCTTAAGCTCAAAGTTGTTTGCTCCAATGGCAGGGATAGAGATGCTTCTCCCATAAAAGTCGGGAGTAGGTGCAGTAAAGTCACCCAGCACCTTCCTTGCATTGTTGGCATTGTTGTTGTTTTCGGCTGCCATAGGTTCTTCTTCTTTGAAGAATTCGGTTAGGTCCTCTACAGAGAGTTGTGCCTTAGCTTCTCTTAGCTTTCTCTTCAAGGTCCTTTCAGGTTCAGGATCAGCCTCAACAAGAATGTTTTTGTCCTTGCTCCTGCTCATAAGAAAGAGAAGAGAACAAGAAAATGTGGAATCCTCTATGTCACAGTATAGAGATTCCTTGAGGTGTCAGAGGAAAAGAAAAATAGAAGACAGAAGTAGAAAATTCGAATCTATCAAAGAAGATGGAGTTCGAATTTTGCATTTAGGAATAGTGTTAGTCCATAAAATAGAAGGATGTGAGAAGAAGGGAAGTAATTTTCGAAAATCAAGTAAAAGATTTTGAAAACATTTTGAAAAACACTAATTGATTTTCGAAAATAAAAGTGGGAAAGAAATCAAGTGATTTTTGAAAAAGAATTTGAAATTAGAAATCAAAAAGATTTGATTGAAAACTATTTTGAAAAAGATGTGGTTAAGAAGATATGATTAGTTTTAAAAAAAAGTGTGATTGAGAAGATGTGATTTGAAAAACATTTTAAAAAGATTTGATTTTGAAAATTAATGACTTGGCTAACAAGAAAAGATATGATTCAAACATTAAACCTTTCTCAACAGAAAAGGCAACATACTTGAAATGTTGAATCAAATCATTGATTGATAGCAAGTATTTTTAAAAATAGAAAGAAATTGATTTTGAAAAAGATTTGATTGAAAAGATATGATTTGAAAAAGATTTGATTTTGAAAAGATTTTGAAAACTTGAAAAAATTTGATTTGAACACAAAATCTTCCCTCCTGTGCCATCCTGGCGTTAAACGCCCAGAATGGTGCACATTCTGGCGTTTAACGCCCAAAATGCTACCCTTTTGGGCGTTAAACGCCCAACCAGGTACCCTGGCTGGCGTTTAAACGCCAGTCTGTCCTCCTTCACTGGGCGTTTTGAACGCCCAGCTTTTTCTGTGTAATTCCTCTGCTGTATGTTCTGAATCTTCAATTCTCTGTATTATTGACTTGAGAAGACACAAATTAAAAATATTTTTGGATTTTTAATAATAAGGAAAAATCAAAATGCAACAAGAATCAAATATCAATGCATGCAAGACACCAAACTTAGCAGTTTGTATACTACTGACACTAATGGGAATGCATATGAGACACATAAACACTCAAGTCAAGGGAATTCAAAGATTAGAGTAAGAAATCATCAAGAATTATTTGAAGATCCTTAAGACACATGAATGAATGCATGCAATTGACACCAAACTTAACATGAGACACTAGACTCAAACAAGAAATATTTTTGGATTTTATGACTTTGTAAATTTTTTTTGTGCTTTTTTCAAAAATTAAGTGGAAAAAGAAAATAAAGGTATCAAAATTCTTAATGAGAATTCCAGGAATCATGCAATGTTAGTCTAAAGCTTCAGTCTAAAGGAATTAGACATGGCTAGCCAAGCTTCAGCAGAACATTGCATTCAAGAGCTAAATTGATGAAGATCAATCAGCTTTGGTGATGATAAGAACATCACCTTGAAACACTAGAATTCATTCTTAAGAACTCTGAAGAAAAATACCTAATCTAAGCAACAAGATGAACCGTCAGTTGTCCATACTCGAACAATCCCCGGCAACGGCGCCAAAAACTTGGTAGCGCGAAATTGTGATCAATACTTTTCACAAATCAAATAATCCCCGGTAATGAATCCAAAAACTTGGTGTTCAATACCATGGCATAAACACAACTTCGCACAACTAACCAGCAAGTGTACTGGGTCGTCCAAGTACTAAACCTTACGCGAGTAAGGGTCGATCCCACAGAGATTGTTGGTATGAAGCAAGCTATGGTCACCTTGTAAATCTTAGTCAGGCAAACTCAAATGGGTATGGTGATAAACGCATATAACATAAAGATAAAGATAGAGATACTTATGTAATTCATTGGTAGGAATTTCAGATAAGCGTATGAAGATGCTTGTCCCTTCCGTCTCTCTGCTTTCCTACTGTCTTCATCCAATTCTTCCTACTCCTTTCCATGGCAAGCTTAAGCAAGGGTTTCACCGTTGTCAGTGGCTACCTCCCATCCTCTCAGTGGAAATGTTCAACGCACCCTGTCACGGCACGGCTATCCATCTGTCGGTTCTCGATCAGGCCGGAATAGAATCCAGTGATTCTTTTGCGTCTGTCACTAACGCCCCGCCCTCAGGAGTTTGAAGCATGTCACAGTCATTCAATCATTGAATCCTACTCAGAATACCACAGACAAGGTTAGACCTTCCGGATTCTCTTGAATGCCGCCATCAGTTTTAGCCTATACCACGAAGATTCCGGATAAAGAATCCAAGAGATATTCACCCAATCTAAGGTAGAACGGAGGTGGTTGTCAGTCACACGTTCATAGGTGAGAATGATGATGAGTGTCACGGATCATCACATTCATCAAGTTGAAGAACAAGTGATATCTTAGAACAAGAACAAGCAGAATTGAATAGAAGAACAATAGTTATTGCATTAATACTCGAGGTACAGCAGAGCTCCACACCTTAATCTATGTTGTGTAGAAACTCCACCGTTGAAAATACATAAGAACAAGGTCTAGGCATGGCCGAATGGCCAGCCTCCCAATGATCTAAGATAGCATCAGAACAAGGATAACTACCCCGATATCTCAATACAATAGTAAAAGGTCCTACTTATAGAGAACTAGTAGCCTAAGGTGTACAGAGATGAGTAAATGACATAAAAATCCACTTCCGGGCCCACTTGGTGTGTGCTTGGGCTGAGCAATGAAGCATTTTCGTGTAGAGACTCCTCTTGGAGTTAAACACCAGCTTTGGTGCCAGTTTGGGCGTTTAACTCCCATTTTGGTGCCAGTTCCGGCGTTTAACGCTGGGATTTCTGAGGGTGACTTTGAACGCCGGTTTGGGCCATCAAATCTTGGGCAAAGTATGGACTATCATATATTGATGGAAAGCCCAGGATGTCTACTTTCCAACGCCGTTGAGAGCGCGCCAATTGGGCTTCTGTAGCTCCAGAAAATTCACTTCGAGTGCAGGGAGGTCAGAATCCAACAGCATCTGCAGTCCTTTTTAGTCTCTGAATCAGATTTTTGCTCAGGTCCCTCAATTTCAGCCAGAAAATACCTGAAATCACAGAAAAACACACAAACTCATAGTAAAGTCCAGAAAAGTGAATTTTAACTAAAAACTAATAAAAATATACTAAAAACTAACTAGATCATACTAAAAACATACTAAAAACAATGCCAAAAAGCGTACAAATTATCCGCTCATCAGTGTCACAGCCATTCAACCCTTGAATCCTACTCGGAATACCACAGACAAGGTTTAGACTTTCCAGATCCTCAAGAGTGGCCGCCATCCGTTCTAGCTTATACCACAAAGATTCTGATTAAGGAAGCTAAGAGATGCTCATTCAATCTGATGTAGAACGGAGGTGTTTGTCAGGCACACGTTCATAGATTGAGGAAGGTGATGAGTGTCACGGATCATCACCTCCTTCACAATTAAGCGCAAATGAACATCTTAGATAGGAACATACACACATTTGAATGGAGAAATAGAAACAATTGCATTAATTCATTGAGACGCTGCAGAGCTCCTCACCCCAACAATGGAGTTTAGAGATTCATGCCGTCAAAGTGTATAAAATTCAGATCTGAAAATGTCATGAGATACAAATTAAATCTCTAAAAGTTGTTTAAATAGTAAACTAATAACCTAGGTTTACAGAAAATGAGTAAACTATGATAGATAGTGCAGAAATCCATTTCTGGGGCCCACTTGGTGTGTGCTGGGGCTGAGACTTAAGCTTCTCACGTGGATGGGCTGTTTTGGGCATTCAACGCCAGGTTGTAACCTGTTTCTGGCGTTGAACTCCAACTTGTAACTTGTTTCTGGCGCTGGACGCCAGACTGCAACATGGAACTGGCGTTGAACGCCAGTTTACGTCGTCTATCTTCGCGCAAAGTATGGACTATTATATATTGCTGGAAAGCCCTAGATGTATACTTTCCAACCCAATTGAGAGCGCGTCAATTGGACTTCTGTAGCTCCAAAAATTCCATTCCGAGTGCAGGGAGGTCAGGATCCAACAGCATCAGCAGTCCTTTTTCAGCCTAACTCAGATTTTTGCTCAGCTCCCTCAGTTTCAGCCAGAAAATACCTGAAATCACAGAAAAACTGACAAACTCATAGTAAAGTCCAGAAATATAATTTTTGCCTAAAAACTAATAATATTCTACTAAAAAGTAATTAAAACATGCTAAAATCTACATGAAATTACCCCCAAAAAGCGTATAAAATATCCGCTCATCATATGGAGATAAATGCTTCATGGAAGAGGCCATAGTTAGGCCAACGTGTGAAAGCTCAAGTTCACAGGCCGGTGGAATGGTGGCAATGGCAACAATGTGGGATCCGGCAGTTGAGCTAATTATGACACGACCTAAGGAAGGTGAAGAAGATAAGGGTAGAACGGTAACTCCAGATATTTTTTTTGAATGATTACAATTATGAACATTCAAATCTGGATCAATTACAATGGATAGAAGGTTCCCTCAAATTCAAATAAATTAATGAGGAGGCTAATTGTGAGGGATTTCGTGATTGTGTGGAGATTGAGTCGGAAAGAACTGTTACGGAAGATTGTTTTGACAAGGAAAGTGGGTCCAGAATTTTTGAGGAAAGGAACCAAATGTGGAGTGATAAGGGGAGGGTTTTCAAAAATAAGGAGGCCAAAAAACAATGTTACAATGCTAGGATCCTCCAGGGCCATAATTCAGCTAGGCCTATGCAACCTTGCCAAATAGATTGGCGGTTGGACTGTGAGCATGTGCAACTGAATGGCGCCAGGGAAGTGAGGCCAGATCGTGGGCTCTACACGGGATCCTATTCGAGGCGAGTGGGTGCCAATGAAAAAGGGCCGGGTCAGGGACTTAGCACGTGGACCGGTCCGGGTGAAGCGGTTCCTTCCGTGGAGAATGAAGGCCGATGCGGGACGCTAGGAGCCACATAGGTTCACGTTCACGTGGCTGCCAATGAGTGCAAAACCAGTTCCATGGCATTGCGAAAAGGAGTCACATGCGAACAAGTATAGAAGGGGTCGAATGGAAGCCAAGCACCTCGGTCTTGTAGCGTAGTGGTGGAGAGCGTGGCAGTGGCTAACAATGTGGAGGGATATGATCAAGTGCTGGTTTTGGAGGGGTTAGTGGCAACAATGAAGGACCGGACAAACCAGGGGAGGAATATGATGCAATTACAAGGAAGGGAGAACAACATAACAAAAGTGGCAGGTGAGGATGAATCTGTTAGACAGGACAACGTCAAAGAATGGGTTATAGAGGATGCTGTATCTAAAACAGAGGCAGAAGATACAACCCGAAATGTTGATGAAAGGCTTACACAGGAAGGACAATTAACTAAAAATAAGGAAACATTGAAGTTAGCAGTGGATTTTGGTGCGGTTTTCTATGATGAAGAAGAAGACATAATGGCAATTTTACAAAGTCAGAATGAGGTAATTGCGGAAAAAAGAAGGATGGTAAAACAAAAGGAGAAAGCTAGGAAGAGCAGGCCCAAACAACAAAAAAAGGTGTGTAAAAAATTAATTTAAATGATTTATAGTTACTGGAATGTTAGAGGACTAAGTGGGGATGGGAAGTTGAGTATGATGAAAGAGTTTATGAAAAAATATAGGTTGAATATGCTATGATTAATTGAAACTAAGAGGGAGGCAATAACTAAGTTTGGTGTCATACGATTGTGGGGTTGTGATACGGTGGGCTGGGATTATGTGGAATCAATAGGTGCATCTGGCAGTTTATTGTTAATGTGGGATGATTTGTTATTTAAACGATCGAACTGCTATAAAGGGGATGGTTGGCTATGCATTGAAGGTTTGTTGACAAAAAATAACTTAAACTGTGCATTCTGCTTGGTGTATGGAGCACATATGCGGAGTGAGAAACTGGTGATGTGGGAGGAGCTAAGCTACATTATGGGTTTATGTCAAATTCTATTTTGTTTCATGGGAGACTATAATGAGATATTAAGGTTGGAAGAAAGGAAAGGCGCTGTTAGTTTACCGGCATCTGGGGAAGAATTTAAGGAATTGGTGTAAGATTTACAGCTGGTGGATTTACCGCTAATTGATCGAAAGTTCACATGGTTTCAGGGTTGATCTTGTAGCCGCATTGACAGAGTTCTCGTCAGTGTGAAATGGCTAAAGGAATTCCCAGATACTCGGTTGAAAGGGGGACCTAGAGGTTTATCAGATCATTGCTCGTTTGTTTTGGAAGATACAAGCTTAATGCGGGTCCAAGACCATTTCGAAGGCTGGTTCTTGGTTTACACATGACGGGTTTCTGAGGATGGTGAAGGATGAGTGGAGGAATTTGGGCGAGGCTCAGTTCACTAATAAGCTAAAGGCCTTAATGGTACCGCTAAGGAGATGGCATAAGCACAATTTTGGAGACATGGACAACATGATAAAGAGGTTTGAGGAAGAGATTAAGAAGATTGATGATATGGTTGGTGCTGGTAGTTATGATGGAACAGTGGAGGCTAGACGGAAGGCTCTTATGACTTGTTGTGCAAAGTGGTACACCAGAAAAGAGATTCATTGGAAGTAGATGTCTCGGTCTCAACATGCTAGAGATATGGACAAGAACACTAGATACTTCCATAACCTGGCATTGGCCAGAAGGCAAAACAACATAATCGACTCTCTTGTTATTAATGGCAGATTGGTGAGAAACCAACTCAGAATAAAGGTGGCAATTACAGGATTTTATAAAGATATATATCGACAAGAATTCGCTCCTATGATTAGGATCTGTGATGGGTTGGTAAAACGGATTGATAATGAAGAGGCATCAGTGCTAGAGGTGATGCCATCGTCTAACAAAGTAGGAGAGGAAGTTTAGGATTGTGAGTCAAGTAAAGTGCCAGGGAGTGACGGGTACAACATGAACTTCATCAAGAAATGTTAGGGGGAGATTGACCAAGAATTTACTGTAGTTGTGTTGGGTTTTTTCCAAAGCGCGAAGCTACCAACGGATGCTAATGTAACATGGGTGACACTAGCTCCAAACTTTGTGGGAGCAAAGGAAATCAAAGATCTAAGGTCGATTAGCATGATTGGTTGTATCTATAAGGTGATATCCAAAGTACTGGTGAGAAGAATGCGTTTAGTGATGCCAGGGTTAGTAGGAGAGACTCAATCTGCTTTTGTAAAGGGTCGCAAAATACACGATGGTACACTCATTGCTTATGAGACAGTCCAATGGCTAAAGATGCGCAAGAAGCAGGCAGCAATCATCAAGTAGGACTTTCAAAAAGCGTACGACAGGGTGAGATGGAGCTTTGTGGATATTGTGCTACAACAGATGGGTTTTGGTCTTAGATGGAGGACATGGGTGAAGGAATGTGTGACTACAGTGTCTATGTCAGTGTTGATTAATGGGTCACCATCCAAGCCGTTCAAGATGAAGAGAGGTATTAGACAAGGAGATCTTCTCTCTCCCTTTCTGTTCATTCTTGTTGTTGATGTCTTACAGGATGGTGGGTGAGGCAGTCAGAAATAGATGTATTTCTCCACTCTTGGTGGAAAGAGACAACATAGAGCTGTCGCATCTCCAATTTGTAGATGACACAATCTTATTTTGCCCTCAAGAAACGGAGACAATAGTGAATTATAAGAGACTGCTGCATTGTTTTGAGTTGATATCTGCACTGAGTATAAACTTTGATAAGTCAAGCTTAATTTTGGTTAATTGTGAGCAGGAATGGGTGATGAATATGTGTGATTTGTTCGGATGTGCCGAAGCCACTCTACCTGGCAGGTACCTAGGCATTTCCCTAGGTACAAACCCTCGCTTGGTGAAGACCTGGAAACCGATTATAGACAAGGTGGAAGATAAGCTTAGCTTGTGGAAAGCGAAGTCTCTTAACAGAGCTGGTAAGTTGATTCTCATAAAATCTGTTCTTAATAGCTTGCCAGTATACTACTTAAGCTTGTATAAGATGCCAAAGGCAGTTGTAGAGAAAATAATTGGATTACAGAGAAGGTTCTTATGGAGTAAAGAAGATGGGACTAATGGGATACCACTTGTGAAATGGGGGATGGTGCAAGCTCTGAAAAAGTTAGGAGGATTAGGGGTGGGTGATGCTTTAATCAGAAATGCATTGCTACTATTCAAGTGGTGGTGGCACTTTTCGAAGGAAGATTGCCCGTTGTGGAAGAAGGTTGTATGTTCTTGTAATCATTTGAACTTAACTGTAATGTTGTCAAAGTAGACTTTACCATCAAGAGGTGTTCCGTGGAAAGATATTTGCCAGCTCAATATTAAAGAGCCTCAATGATGAGAAATGATGATTAGTGGTTTGGCTATGAAGGTGAAAAATGGTAGACGTATTCATTTTTGGGAGGATAATTGGCTACAAGTAGAACATTGAAAGATAGTTTTTCGAGACTCTTCTCTGTTTCAAATCAACAAGGATCTGTTATAGGGGATTGTGGAATTTGGGATGAGTTAGAGTGGGTATGGAACTTTCAGTAGAGGAGAGAATTATTTCAATGAGAGTTAGAGTTGCTCAATCAACTTCATGAGTGACTACGACTAGTTAGACTATCATCTGATAGAGAGGATAGAGTTATATGGAAATTTGACAGAACATGTGTTTTTTCTACTAATTCTTTTATGCAGGTGTTGCAGAAAGAGACTCTTTCGGAGGACATCACAAGTTATAGCTTCACTAGGACCATATAGAGAGGTTTGGTTCCTCCAAGGGTTGAACTGTTTGCATGGTTTGTCTTAGTAGGCAGGGTGAACACTAAAGAGAGACTAAGTAGACTAGGAATTATACATCATACTGATAAGATTTGTGTTTTGTGTAAAAGGAAATAGAATTTGTGCATCATTTGTTTCTTGGTTGTGAGTTTACATGGCAGGTATGGTGCACTTGGCTGAAGAGTGTTGATAGAGCTTGGGCTCTTCCGGAGACAGTCAAAGAGCTGTTTGAGAGTTGGACGGAAGTGTCTAGTCGTAATTTTGAGCAAAAGATGCGGTTGGTAGGGTTCTTTGCAGTTATCTGAAACATTTGGTTGGAACGGAATAGCAGAATATTCCAAAGCTCTGAGATAAGTGTTGATGGAATCAAGAATAAGTCATTTTTGAGTTACAGGTAATGGTATGGTGTTGATCCGTTTAGTTGTTGATGGCAATGCCAGAGATGACAACAGATTATATCGTTTTATACTGTGTTTATTGTCTTGTTCTTGTTGTGATCTATTTCTACATGCTCTACTTTAGTATGTTGAGCTCCCTTTCTTCAAAAAAAATTTGGTTAATACTTATCAGCAGTATCAAGTGAACCTCAATTAATTCACAAATGAATCGAAATTAGTTCAGATTTGAACAAGCATTTAAAAAGATTCAATCATCAACAAAAACACATCAAATTCATTTCTGGATCCAAATGAAACTCAAATAAACTAAGAAATGAACCGGAATTATTTAATGATGGCACCAGAGAGAAATTCAGAACCAATAAAGATGTTAGCAAAATGTTAATATTGTTGGTGATGACGATAACGAAAGAGAAAGAAGAAGAAGAAGAAGAAGAAGAAGAAGAAGAAGAAGAAGAAGAAGAAGAAGAAGAAGAAGACGTAGTATAAGGGAAGAAGAAAAAGAGCCTGCGTGCGAATTTTTAAGAAGAAAAAGAAAAAGATGTAAAACTTTATTCATTTAAAATATATCCCCTAACTACCATACAATTTTTCTGTGGCAGAAATTCCACACAAAGCATGCTGCCATCAGATTAAAATGGACCGAATCCTCCTGAGAATTCATAGAACCGCCATGCACGAGGTAGCTTCAATTTCAATCATTTGTTGTTGAGACATTCTCACTCTTTCCAGTGAAACAAGATCTCCTTCCAAGCTTCATTCACTAAGATTATCTTATTTTAAAAAAATCTTTTGATTTCTAACTTTTTAAATTGGATTTGCCTTTTCTGAGGTTATTCATTTACTTTAGAGAAAAAAAGTAATATAATCCGAATCCTTGATAATATAAATGATTATGATCATCTTAAATAAATAAATAGTAAATAAATACATTAAAAGAAGTTAAAAGAAGACTTTTTAATTGGATTTCTCGGGATCGTGCAACAACTGCAACAACTTCCAAAATCGCATGATTTCTTCTTTTTATTTCATTTTCTTTTTCTTTTATTTCGTTTTTTATTTCTTTTTCTTCAACAAAAAAGAGAAATTTTATTTTTGATTCTATTTTTTCACAACATTTAATTCTCTTTTTATGTTTTATATCACGTTCTTCTATGATATTGTTGCTGTCTTTGTTATCTTTTTTTTTTTATTTTTGTCTTCTGTAACTCACATTTAAAGTTATGTCATGAAAGAGATTAATAGTGACCAATAGTGATTTTTCATCTTTTTTGAATACTTAACATTTTTTTGAAAAGCCTGGTAAAAAAACAAAATAAATTAATTTAAAATGGGTCAAGAAATATTTTTTTATTTTAATATTAAAAAAATACTCATGTAAATGTACTCAATTCCTTTTAGATAAATATACTCAATTTTTTTTATACTTGAAATAAGAATATAACTGAGAACAAAATAAAGGGTGTTTAGAATAACTAACGATGTGATGTTAGTTTAATAGATCTCTATTAAATTTATATTGATATAAATTAAATTAATTTATTTATATTTTTATGTGATTTTATGTGTTTATGATGCTTGTTTCATGTCTAATGTTGTAGTTTAAGTTTGAATGTGTGACTTGTTAATCCTAATTTAAGTAGCCTACACTTATCATTCTCATTGTATTGATGTAGAACGATAAATAGGATAAAGTTAGAATAGACATATAATAAAAAATATAAACAAAACAATCATCTCAAATTCCTTAAAGTCATTCATTCTAAATTCGAAAAGAAAAATTGTAAAGTTCAAATAAAGAGCTTTTCATTCTATCATTTAGTTATCTAAATTTGGTATTGTAATTTGACTCCATTCGATGCTGTAACTTGATTCCATGATTGATCAGTAATATATTGGCATGAATAAAGTGGCAAAACAGCTTGATTTTCAGGATTTGAAGTGAAAATTTCAGCTTGTAATATAAACACTATTATAAGAAAAATAATAATACATAAGAACTTCAATAAGTTTTAAAAATGTTTAAAAATGATAGTAAGGAATAAAAAATATTACAACTTGACAGTTTTGGGTGGAATGTTTCCTTGTTAACGCCATTCTCTTGTTTGATTGTTTTTCAACCCAATTCTATAGTCTTTTTTGCCTTTTCATCCTTCCTTTTTTTTCAACCCTTTCACATTTTCAAGTAATCTTTCTAACGCATCTCCATCTGAACAGCTATTAACGATTTCTTTTGCATTTAAAATATTTGAAACATCATCATCTTGATTGTGTCTACAAAAAGAATCTACCTTCTTATATGCCTCGTCTATAACTTGTTCAACAAAATTAGATGTTACTTCAAAATTTGATGATTGTGTAGCTAATTTGATTGCTTTAGAACATATATTCTTATACCGTGTTATAGCATCCACTCTAGTATCACTTTGAACAACTTTTTCATCTGAGTCATGAACAATCATCTCTCTTGCTTCTCTAGTCCATCTCTTCAAAATGTACTGATCCAGAATTTGTTTCACATCCCAAACATTTAAAACATTCAAACTATAACAACATAAGAATCCCATTATTTCAAACATTCCACAACTACAAATAATTATCATATCTTTCACGTTGCTAGAATGCCAGATACGGTGTATTGCCCATCTTTTTCAAAAATGGCAACTTGATATTCAGACATTTGATTGTTCTCTTTACGAAAAACAATATAAGCAGCAGAACTCCAATAAACTTGATCCGTCACCTTATAACTCGGTCTTTATTGTGCATTATGAGTTATAACTCGGCGTTAACTATCATTCATTCTTTGCTTGTAACCGACACCTTCATTACCGACTTAATGACCATCATTTCCATCTTAATGGGCATCATTCCCATCTTAATGACCAAACGGTCATAACATGAATATCATTCATCAATTTTATGCCTATAAAAGCCACCAATTTCTATATCTCAAAACATCACATGATAAGTTATATTTTCATGTCTTAGATTCTATATTCATAGAATTATTAAACAAAACACATGAAAAATTCAATTTCATGTCTTACATTCTATATTCATAGAATTATTATAAAGACACACCTGATAAGTTCAATTTCATGTTTAACATTCTATAATCATAGAATTCTTATACCTCTTAAACACTTACTGACTTGAGCGTCGGAGTGTCTTTTGCAGGTATTCACACCCCCTTATTCTTTCATTGCCGACGTATACCTCATGTTGACAGAGAGCTTACAAGTATTCACCGGTGGACGAACTATACACCAGCCAACCTCTACAAGAACAATTCGCGCCCACCGTGGAGCCGGTAAACTAATTTCCTACTCCATTGAATAGATTAAAAAATTTTGAATTATATTCAAATACTTGAATCAATTTTCAAATAACATTTATATATTTTAGTAACTTATATATTCTAATTTTTTTATTTCTCAACCTCTATTCAAAAATCAGTTTCATAAGGCCATATAATATTCATTGAGGATTTTACAAACAATTCATTTAGAATGATGAAATGACTACTGACACTAATCTTTAATTTGTTATACTTTCTATCAATAATTCGAAGCCTAAAAATATGCACTTCAAACTCCTAAAAATTTAAATAAATCTTTAATTTCATGCTCTTTAATTACTTGCCGTGTTCTATTTTTTTTATTCTTGACCAAAAGCGGAAAGAGTACAAAACCTGCTATACAGTCGCTTATAATTTTGTTTTCAGCTCATGGGATCATCTACTACACAGTAGTCTCATCTCTTATATTTTTCTTATCTGTTGTTATGAGAGTGTTGATAAAATCTCTCTCTATATATCATTGTCATTTTAAATCCAAACGTACCATGATTCATTTTTTACATTAGCTATTCTTATCCATGTGTCACACTTGTCGAACATCTTTTGTTCTCTATACTCCAGTTGTGCAAAGACTTCTTTATACTCAAAATATTCATGAATTATTATTATTATTATTATTATTTAAATTTCATTAAATTTTCTCTCTATACTCCAAAATCAAGGTCTGTAAATCTATATAAAAAAAATTTAAAATGTGTAAAGTATCTTTTTTGTCCCCAACGTTTAGGATAAGTCCCAAAGTTGTCTCTAATGTTTCAATCGTCCTATTTAAGTCCCTAACGTTTCAAAATTGGCTCAATGTTGTCCTGCCATTAGGGATCCGTTAACAGAATTGATGGCGTGACAAAATTGAGACGATTTTGAAACGTTAGGAACTTAAATAGAAAAAGAAAACGTTAGGGACAAAAACGATACATAGAAATAAATTTTATTTTTATCCTTTAGTAATATCAATTTTTTACTGTATATAATATTCAATTATTTTTTAATCACATCTAAGTAAATTACACTTAATCACACTACTTTCATTCTAAATAAATTTTTTTATGTTTTTATATTAACTTATAACTTTAAGTGTAAAATTATAAAAAAATAAATTTATTTAAAATGAAAGTAATGTGATTAAGTGTAATTTACTTAGATGTGATTAAAAAAATAATTGAATATTATGTACAGTAAAAAATTGATATTATTGAAAGATCAATAAAACTAAAATTTATTTCTATGTATCATTTTTGTCCCCAATGTTTTCGTCCTATTTAAGTAACGTTTCAAAATCGTCTCAATTTTGTCTCACCGTCAATTCTGGTAACGAATCTCTAATGGCAAGACAACATTGAGTCAATTTTGAAATGTTAGGGACTTAAATAGGACGATTAAAACGTTAGGGACAACTTTAAGACTTACCCCAAACGTTGGGGATAAAAACGATACTTTACTCAATTTAAAAGTCATTCTTAAAGTTTGATAAACTACAACATCAAATTAAAAGCATGTTTAATTTCAATTTATATATGAATTCATTCATCACACATGAATAAATTCCAAACATATCATTTTTATATGGCATTATAATTTCCATACGATCATGCTAATTTTTTTCCATGAATTATATTTATTTATTTATTTTTATTATCATCTATACAATTAGATGAGTCCAAACCTCGAATGTAATTGAATTCTTTCAAATCTCATAATAAAATTTTCCAATAACACTATATTAATTCAATCTCTATTATTTATTTTATTATCAATACTTCATTCTTTCTTCCTACTACATTTATAAATTTAAAATGTATTTTTGCATGAATTTAAATTCAAAATTGAATTGTTAAAAAATAATCCTAATAGCTCTATGTCATTTGATTGATTATATATTCTTTATTCTCTAGCAATATATAACTGTTGCACTATTCATTTTATTAAATTTGTTGATTTAATACAAAAAGTTAAGCAAAAATACGTGCAAACGTTCAAAATTTACTATTGTTGCACAAGGAATATCCCTCGTTATATTGTAACTGCTAAAAACATTATACTTCGCATTCCAATAGTATACACCTTTATATAGCAATGAGCCCATTTTTCCTTCACTTTATAAATACTCTTCAACCAAGGATTGTCTTTCACTTTGTATCTTTCAAACAATGCATCCCATGCCTCTTGAAATTGAAACTGATCTTCAGAATTATACATACAAGCTTTGAAAATTTTCAAGATAAAAGAACCATCTTTCAACTTATTCCCTAAATTTCTAATAGCATTTTGCATAATATGCCAGACACATAATCCATGATATGTTTCAGCCATTTTTTTCTACCAAAGCACTTACCATAGCAGGATCTTGATCAGTAGAAATAGTTTTAGGCTTTTTTTCATGTGAGCTTCCAAAAATGATTCAAATAACTACATAAAAGATTCTTTTGATTCGTCATACAAAAGAGCAGTGTCAAATATTACTATTTCTGGATGGTGATTGAATCCACAAAAAACACCCAATGGTCTATTTTCTTTGTTTGTGTAGTATGTAGTCAAATGTGATTACATCACCAAAGATAGCATAATTAATAACCATTCTTGCATCAATCCAAAAAATAGTTGTTATTTTCTCTTCATTATCTAACTATATAGCATATTGAAACAAGGGATTATCAAGTAGTTGTCGATAAAAATACTTTAATAAACTACCTGCTTCACTATAGGCCAAGTCTCGCTTTCATTTGCTTTGAAGATAGTTTTTTTGGTCTTGTTTGGTATATCCAAGAAATCTTTACCATCAGCCTGTAAACTTATTTGTTAGTTAATGTGTTTTCTTTGGTCTTATGCCAGCTTTATCTGCCAAATCTATTTGCAATGCTTGTATTTCTAAAATCTTTCTTTGTGATAGCATCATATGACGGTTTTCGAAATTTGCAAAATATGATTGTGATTTAACTCAAGGTCACAAATCACATTTTTTATATCTTGAGCAAACTTGAGTGACATTCTTACTTGATAACTTGTTCTAGTCTCGGCGTGAGGTTGCTTTGTTAAATGATCTTGTTTATCTGGTCTTCGTTGGCCTTTCTTTGTACGAATAAGTCTAAAACTACTCACAGAATTATCAACCTTGCATTTATTTGCATACAATTGTCAAACATCAAAACCCATCATTCCACCATAATTTTTTCAGAAGTCTTTAGCTTCTAGTACCGTGTCAAATTTCATGCATAATTTTGGTATTTTTTTGCTATAATTGGCCGGCCTGAACAAAATAAGTAATAAAATCCTAAATATAATTGTTATAAACATACATAATAAGAGTACTAAATATAATTGTTATAATGGAAAAAGTAATTAATGTAGAATTGTGTTGTGCAATTTGAGTTTTTTTCATATTTTGAGAAATCATTTGACAATCTTCTGCAAATATAGAAAAATATATTGAGTAAAATTTTATCAAATATATTGTAGTGAAATTTGAAATTATTCAATAAAAAAATTACCTTTTCATAGTGGTATCATTGTGACTATCAACTCATTTATTTTTTTGGATAAATCTACCGTTTTAGTTTCAGGAAGCAACACCTCCATGTTTGGCTTGCTAGGAAATCCTCTTAACTCTAGTAGGGGACAACAAAATGCTTGTCTCCATTGGGAACACCATCATCGTAGTGTCTATAGATAGAACCAGAATACTCGTTTCACTTGGTAATTCTGTCATCTTTGTAACTACCATTTTTTGGTTCAGTGACACTGTCGTCTTCAATATTTGTATGGTCTTCTTCATTATTTACTCAATACAAATTTTATTGTTGTACACATTCAATTTTGCAAAAATTCAACTCTGTGCGCAATCTTTGTAAAATGGCACGTTTTTTCTTTTTGATTTTTTAATAGTTGATGTTTTGATTCTTTTTTTAATGCATTTATTTATTATTTATTTATTTAAGATGATCAGAACCATTTATATTATTGGTGGACGAAATTGTGATTCATATGTTATTGCATTTTGTAGAATTCATTGCTTTTTCTTTCCCTAGCAATGGCGCCAAAAACATGATGCCAATACCATGGTTTACAACTATGTGTGGTCACAACTCCGTTCAACTTAACCAGCAAGTGTACTGGGTCATCCAAGTAATACCTTACGTGAGTAAGGGTCGATCCCACAGAGATTGTTAGTATGAAGCAAGCTATGGTTACCTTGTAAATCTCAGTTAGGCAGATTAAATGGTTTATGATAAGTTCGAAAATAAATAATAAACAGAAGATAAAATAGGATCAAAATACTTATGTAAATCAATAGTGGGAATTTCAGATAGACGTATGGAGATGCTGTGCTCCTCTTGAATCTCTACTTTCTTATTACATTCATCCAATCCTTCTTACTCCTTTCCATGGCAAGCTGTATGTAGGGCATCACCATTGTCAATGGCTACATCCCATCCTCTCAGTGAAAATGGTCCTATGCTCTGTCATAGCACGACTAATCATCTGTCGGTTCTCAATCAGGTTGGAATAGAATCCCTTGATTCTTTTGCGTCTGTCACTAACGCCCAGCCTTCAGGAGTTTGAAGCTCGTCACAGTCATTCAATACCGGAATCCTACTCGGAATACCACAGACAAGGTTAGACTTTCCAGATTCCCAGAATCCTACTCGGAATACCACAGATAAGGTTAGACTTTCTGGATTCCCATGAATGCCGCCATCTATCTAGCTTATACCACGAAGATTCTATTGGGGAATCAGAGATATGCGCCCGGCCTAAGGTAGAACAGAAGTGGTTGTCAGTCATGCACGTTCATAGGTGAGAATGATGATGAGTGTCACGGATCATCACATTCATCAAGTTGAAGTGCAACGTATATCTTGGAATAAGAATAAAAGAGAATTGAATAGAAAATAATAGTAATTGTATTGAAACTTGAGATACAGTAGAGCTCCACACCCTTAAACTATGGTGTGTAGAAACTCCACTGTTGAAAATACATAAGTGAGAGGTCCAGGCATGGCCGAATGGCCAGCCCCCATGATCTGAGAACTAATCGTCCCAAGATGATCCTAAGATCTAAAGTGATCAAAAGATGTCTAATACAATAGTAAATTATCCTATTTATACTAGACTAGCTACTAGGGTTTACATGAGTAAGTAATTGATGCATAAATCCACTTCCGGGGCCCACTTGGTGTGTGTTTGGGCTGAGCTTGATCTATCCACGAGCTGAGGCTTCCTTTGGAGTTGAACACCGAGTTATAGCATGTTTCTGGCATTCAACTCCGGGTCGTGACGTGTTTCTGGCGTTTGACTCCAGACAGCAGCATGTACTTGGCGTTGAGCGCCACTTTACGTCGTCAATTCCCGAATAAAGTATGAACTATTATATATTGCTGAAAATCTCTGGATGTCTACTTTCCAACGCTGTTGAGACCGCGCCATTTGGAGTTCTGTAGCTCCAGAAATCCATTTTGAGTGCAGGGAGGTCAGATTCCAACAGCATCAGCAGTCCTTTTGTCAGCCTTTTTCAGAGTTTTGCTCAAGTCCCTCAATTTCAGCCAGAAATTACCCAAAATTACAAAAAAACACACAAACTCATAGTAAAGTCCAGAAATGTGAATTTTACATAAAAACTAATGAAAACATCCCTAAAAGTAGCTTAAACTTACTAAAAACTACCTAAAAACAATGCCAAAAAGCGTATAAATTATCCGCTCATCACAACACCAAACTTAAATTGTTGCTTGTCCCCAAGCAACTGAAAATTAATTAGGATAAAAAGAAGAGAATATACTATAAATTCCAAAATATCAATGAATATTAATTCTAATTAGATGAGCGGGACTTGTAGCTTTTTGCTTTTGAACAGTTTTGGCATCTCACTTTTTCCCTTGAAGTTCAGAATGATTGGCTTCTCTAGGAACTTAGAATTTCGGATAGTGTTATTGATTCTCCTAGTTAAGTATGTTGATTCTTGAACACAGCTACTTTTATGAGTCTTGGCCGTGGCCCTAAGCACTTTGTTTTCCTGTATTACCACTGGATACACAAATGCCACAGACACATGACTGGGTGAACCTTTTCAGATTGTGACTCAGCTTTGCTAGAGTCCCCAGTTAGAGGTGTCCAGAGCTCTTAAGCACACTCTTTTTGCTTTGGATCACGACTTTAACCACTCAGTCTCAAGCTTTTCACTTGGACCTGCATGACACAAGCACATGGTTAGGGACAGCTTGATTTAGCCGCTTAGGCCTGGATTTTATTTCCTTGGGCCCTCCTATCCATTGATGCTCAAAGCCTTGGATCCTTTTTACCCTTGCCTTTTGGTTTTAAGGACTATTGGCTTTTTCTGCTTGCTTTTTCTTTTTCTTTCTATTTTTTTCGCCATTTTTTTTCGCAAGCTTGTTACTTTTCACTGCTTTTTCTTGCTTCAAGAATCAATTTTCATGATTTTTCAGATTGTCAATAACATTTCTTTTTGTTCATCATTCTTTCAAGAGCCAACAGTTTTAACATTCATAAAGTATTCATTCAGAAAACAAAAAGTATTGTCACCACATCAATATAATTAAACTAAATTCAAGGATAAATTTGAAATTCATGTACTTCTTGTTCTTTTGAATTAAAACATTTTTCATTTAAGAGAGGTGAAGGATTAATGGAATTATTCATAACTTTAAGACATAGTTACTAAACACTAATGATCATGAAGTAGAGACACAAAACATAAATGAACACAACATAAAAACCGAAAAGCAGAAAGAAATAAGAACAAGGAATGAATCCACCTTAGTGGCGTCTTCTTCTTGAAGGACCAACAATGTCCTTAAGCTCTTCTATGTCCCTTCCTTGCCTTTGTTGCTCCTCCCTCATTGCTCTTTGATCTTCTCTTATTTCATGGAGAATGATGGAGTGCTCATGATGTTCCACCCTTAATTGTTCCACATTGTAGCTCAAATCTTCTAAGGAAGTGTTGAGTTATTCCCAATAGTTGTTGGGAGAAAAGTGCATACTTGAGGCATCTCAGGGATTTCTTGATGATGAGCTTCCTCATGTATCTCTTGAGATCCGTGGAGGGTCTCTCTTGCTTGCTCCATCCTCTTCTTGATGATGGGCTTATCCTCCTCAATGGAGATGTCTCCTTCTATGATAACTCTAGCTGAGTAACATAGATGGCAAATAAGGTGAGGAAAAGCTAGCCTTGCCATGGTGGAGGGCTTTTCGGCTATTTTGTAGATTTCATTGGAGATGACTTCATGAACTTCTACTTCCTCTCCAATCATGATGCTATGAATCATGATGGCCCGATCCACAGTAACTTCAACTCGGTTGCTAGTGGGAATGATGGAGTGTTGAATGAACTCCAACCATCCTCTAGCCACAGGCTTGAGGTCCAGTCTTCTTAGTTGAACTGGCTTGCCTTTGGAGTCTCTTTTTCATTGAGCTCCTTCCACACATATGTCCATTAGGACTTGGTCCAACCTTTGATTAAAGTTGACCCTTCTAGTGTAGGGGCATACATCTCCTTGCATCATGGGCAAGTGGAACGCCAACCCCACATTCTCCGAACTAAAATCTAAGTATTTCCCCCGAACCATTGTGAGATAATTCTTTGGACTCGGGTTCATACTTTGATCATGGTTCCTAGTGATCCATGCATTGGCATAGAACTCTTGAACCATTAAGATTCCGACTTGTTGCATGGGGTTGGTTAGGACTTCCCAACCTCTCCTTCGGATCTCATGTCGGATCTCCGGATACTAATTTTTCTTGAGCTTGAAAGGGACCTCAGGGATCACCTTCTTCTTTGCCACAACATCATAGAAGTGGTCTTGATGGCTTTTGGAGATGAATCTTTCCATCTCCCATGACTCGGAGGTGGAAGCTTTTGTCTTCCCTTTTCCTTTTCTAGAGGATTCTCCGGCCTTAAGTGCCATTGATGGTAATGGAAAAACAAAAAGCTTATGCTTTTACAACACCAAACTTAAAATATTGCTCGCCCTCGAGCAAGAGAAGAAAGAAGAGAAGAAGAAGAAGAAGAAAATATGGATGAGAGTGAGGGATGGTGTTTCGGCCAAGGTGTAGAAGAGGGGGTTGTGTTGTGTGAAAATGAAGTAGAATGAAAGGGTATATATAGGGAAAGGGGAGAGGGTAGGTTCGGCCATGTAGGGTGGGTTTGGGTGGGAAAGTGTTTTTGAATTTTGAAGGTAGGTGGGGTTTAAGGGGAAGAGTGGATGGATGTGAGTGGTGAAGGGGGTAATTGGGAAGAGAGATTGAAGTTGTTGGGAAGTGTGACATGGGGAAGAGTGTTATAGGATTAGGAGGTAAGGTGGGAATATGTTAGGTGGGGATCCTGTGGGGTCCACAGATCCTGAGATGATCCTGTGGGGTCTACAGATCCTGAGGTGATCCTGTGGGGTCCACAGATCCTAAGGTGTCAAGGAATTACATCCCTGCACCAAATAGGCATGCAAAATGCCTTTGCATACCATTCTGGCGTTTAAACGCCGAGGTGATGCACGTTCTGGGCGTTCAACGCCCATGTGTAGCATGTTCTGGGCGTTCAACGCCCATGTGTAGCATGTTTCTGGCGTTGAACGCCAGTTCCATGCTTGTTACTGGTGTTCAGTGCCAGCTTTCCTCAAGGTACATTCCTGGCGTTCAAATGCCAGAATGTTGCTTGTTTCTGGCGTTCAGCGCCAGATTCATGCTCTGTTCTGGCGTTGAACGCCAGCCAGATGCTCCTTACTGGCGTTGAACGCCAGTATGTCCTCCCTCCAGGGTGTGATTTTTCTTCTGCTATTTTTGATTCTGTTTTTAATTTTTATATTTTTTTGTGACTCCACATGATCATGTACCTAATAAAACATAAAATAACAATAAAATAAAAATTAGATAAATAAATTTAGGTTGCCTCCCAACAAGCGCTTCTTTAATGTCAATAGCTTGACAGTGGGCTCCCATGGAGCCACAAAGGTGATCAGGTCAATGTTGTATAGTCTCAACACCAAACTTAGAGTTTGGATATGGGGTCTTAACACCAAAATTAGAGTTTGGTTATGGCCTCCCAACACCAAACTTATAGTTTGACTGTGGGGGCTCTTCTTGACTCTGAACTGAGAGAAGCTCTTTGTGCTTACTCTCTTTTGTCATAGAGGGATGGCCATGTGCCTTAAACACAAGGCAGTCCCCATTCAATTGAAGGACTAATTCACCTCTGTTGACATCTATCACAGCTCCTGCTGTAGCTAGGAAAGGTCTTCCAAGGATGATACATTCATCCTCTTCCTTCCTAGTGTCTAAGATTATGAAATCAACAGGGATGTAAAGGCCTTCAACCTTTACTAACACGTCTTCTACTATTCCACAAGCTTGTCTCAATGACTTGTCTGCCAATTGTAATGAGAACAAGGCAGGTTGTACCTCAATGATCCCCAGCTTCTCTATTACAAAGAGTGGCATAAGATTTATCCCTGATCCCAGATCACATAGAGCTTTTTCAAAGGTCATGGTGCCTATGGTACAAGGTATTAAGAACTTGCCAGGATCTTGTCTCTTTTGAGGTAAAATTTTCTGAATCCAGGTGTCTAGTTCACCAACGACAAAGGGAGGTTCACTTTCCCAAGTCTCATTACCAAACAACTTGGCATTCATCTTCATGATAGCTCCTAAATATTGAGCAACTTGCTCTCCAGTCACATCTTCATCCTCTTCAGAGGAAGAATAGTCTTCTGAGCTCATGAATGGCAGAAGGAGATTTAATGAAATCTCTATGGTCTCTATATGAGCCTCAGATTCCTTTGGATCCTTAATAGGAAACTCCTTCTTGCTTGAGAGATGTCCCAGGAGGTCTTCCTCACTATGATTTTCGTCCTTCTCCTCCCTTGTGCATTCGGCCATATTGATCACATCAATGGCCTTGCACTCTCCTTTTGGATTCTCTTCTGTATTGCTTGGGAGAATACTGGGAGGAGTTTCAATGACTTTCTTACTCAGCTGGCCCACTTGTGCCTCCAGATTTCTGATGGAGGATCTTGTTTCACTCATGAAACTGAAAGTGGCTTTTGACAGATCAGAAACTAGATTGGCTAAATTAGAAGTGTTTTGTTCAGAATTCTCTGTCTGTTGCTGAGAAGATGATGGAAAAGGCTTGCTATTGCTCAGCCTATTGCGTCCACCATTGTTAAAGCCTTGTTGAGGCTTTTGTTGATCCTTCCATGAGAAATTTGGATGATTTCTCCAAGATGAATTATAGGTGTTTCCATAAGGTTCACCCATGTAATTAACCTCTGCCATTGCAGGGTTCTCAGGATCATAAGCTTCTTCAGAAGCTGCCTCTTTAGTACTGTTGGATGCATTTTGCCATCCATTCAGACTTTGAGAGATCATGTTGATTTGCTGAGTCAACACTTTGTTCTATGCCAATATGGTATTCAGAGCATCAATTTCAAGAATTCCCTTCCTCTGAGGTGTCCCATTATTCACGGAATTCCTCTCAGAAGTGTACATGAATTGGTTATTTGCACCCATGCCAATGAGTTCTTGAGCTTCTGCAGGTGTTTTCTTTAGGTGGATGGATCCACCTATAGAATGGTCCAATGACATTTTTGAAAACTCAGATAGACCATAATAGAATATATCTAATATGGTCCATTCTGAAAACATGTCAGATGGACACCTTTTGGTCAACTGCTTGTATCTTTCCCAAGCTTCATAGAGGGATTCACCATCTTTTTGTTTGAAGGTCTGAACATCAACTCTAAGCTTACTCAGCTTTTGAGGAGGAAAGAATTTATCCAAGAAAGCCGTGACCAGCTTCTCCCAAGAGTCCAGGCTATCTTTAGGTTGTGAGTCCAACCAGATTCTAGCTCTGTCTCTTACAGCAAAAGGGAGAAGCATGAGCCTGTAGACTTCAGGATCTACTCTATTCGTCTTAACAGTCTCACAAATCTGCAAGAACTCAGTTAAAAACTGATAAGGATCTTCAGATGGAAGTCCATAAAACTTGCAGTTTTGTTGCATTAAGGCAACTAGCTGAGGTTTTAGCTCAAAATTATTTGCTCCAGTGGCAGGAATGGAGATGCTTCTTCGATCAAATTTGGACGTGGGTTTGGTAAAATCACCAAGCATCCTCCTTGCATTATCATTATTGGGTTCGGCTGCCATCTCCTTCTCTTGTTCGAAAATTTCTGAAAGGTTACTTCTGGATTGTTGTAATTTAGCTTCTCTTAGTTTCCTCTTCAGAGTCCTTTCAGGTTCTGGATCAGCTTCAACAAGAGTGCTTTTGTCCTTGTTCCTGCTCATATAAGTGAGAAGAAAACAAGAAAAGAAGAGGAATCCTCTATGTCACAGTATAGAGATTCCTTTATGTTAGTAGAAGAAGAAAGGGGAGGAGAGTGAAGAAGAATGGGTTCGGATATTTAGATGAAGAGAGGTGACGAAAAGTGTTAGTAAATAATTAATTAAATAGAATAAGAAAAGAGAGGGAGAATTCAAAAATAATTTTAAAAAGGTGTTAGTAATTTTCGAAAATTAGAGATAAGATAAGATTAAAATTAAAATTTAAAACAAAAAAGAATTTTTGAAAAAGAGATGAGATATTTTCGAAATTAGGGAGGGAGAAGTAGTTAGTTGGTTTTGAAAAAGATAAGAAACAAACAAAAAGTTAGTTGGTTGATTGAAAAAGATTTGAAGTTTTTAATTTTAAAAAGATAAGAAGATAGAAAGATAGAAAAGATATTTTAAAATCAAATTTTGAAAAAGATAAAATTTTGAAAAAGATAAGATAAAAAGATAAGATTTTTAAGAAAAAGGCATTTTGAAAAAGATTTAATTTTTAAAATGACTTAACTAACAAGAAACTACAAGATAAGATTCTAGAATTTAAAGATTGAACCTTTCTTAACAAGAAAGTAACAAACTTCAAATTTTTGAACCAATCACATTAATTGTTAGCATATTTTCAAAAATATGATATAAAAATAAGAAAAAAATTTTGAAAATAATTTGAAAAAGAATTTAAAAAGATAAGATTTTTAAAATTTGAAATTTTGACTTGACTTTTAAGAAACAACTAATTTTAAAAATTTTTTGACCAAGTCAACCCAAAATTTCGAAAATTTGGAGGTAAATAAGGAAAAGATATTTTTTGATTTTTGAAATTTTAATTATGAGAGAGAAAAACATAAAAATGACCCAAAACATGAAAATTTTGGATCAAACACATGATGCATGCAAGAACACTATGAATGTCAAGATGAACACCAAGAACACTTTGAAGATCATGATGAACATCAAGAACATATTTTTGAAAAATTTTTAATGCAAAGAAAATATGCAAGACACCAAACTTAGAAATCTTTAATGCATGGACTTTAACAAACGAAAAATGCATATGAAAAACAACAAACAACACAAAACAAGAAAACATCAAGATCAAACAAGAAGACTTGTTGAGAACAACTTGAAGATCATGAAGAACACTATGAATGCATGGAATTTTCGAAAATAATGCATAAATTTTAAAAACATGCAATTGTTACCAAACTTAAAAATTGACTCAAGACTCGAACAATAAACACAAAATATTTTTGATTTTTATGATTGTATTAATTTTTTGGATTTTTATTAATTTTTTTCGAAAATAAAGTTTGGAAAAACGAAAAAAGAAAAGAAAAATTTTGAAAAAGATTTTTTTGAAAAGAAAATTACCTAATCTGAGCAACAAGATGAATCGTCAGTTGTCCATACTCGAACAATCCCCGGCAACGGTGCCAAAAACTTGGTGGACGAAATTGTGATTCATATGTTATTGCATTTTGTAGAATTCATTGCTTTTTCTTTCCCTGGAAATGGTGCCAAAAACATGATGCCAATACCATGGTTTACAACTATGTGTGGTCACAACTCCGTTCAACTTAACCAGCAAGTGTACTGGGTCATCCAAGTAATACCTTACGTGAGTAAGGGTCGATCCCACAGAGATTGTTGGTATGAAGCAAGCTATGGTTACCTTGTAAATCTCAGTTAGGCAGATTAAATGGTTTATGATAAGTTCGAAAATAAATAATAAACAGAAGATAAAATAGGATCGAAATACTTATGTAAAGCAATAGTGGGAATTTCAGATAGGCGTATGGAGATGCTGTGCTCCTCTTGAATCTCTACTTTCTTATTACATTCATCCAATCCTTCTTACTCCTTTCCATGGCAAGCTGTATGTAGGGCATCACCATTGTCAATGGTCCTATGCTCTGTCACAGCACGGCTAATCATCTGTCAGTTCTCAATCAGGTTGGAATAGAATCCCTTGATTCTTTTGCGTCTATCACTAACGTCCAGCCTTCAGGAGTTTGAAGCTCGTCACAGTCATTCAATACTGGAATCCTACTCGGAATACCACAGACAATGTTAGACTTTCCAGATTCCCGGAATCCTACTTGGAATACCACAGACAAGGTTAGACTTTTCGGATTCCCATGAATGCCGCCATCTATCTAGCTTATACCACGAAGATTCTGTTGGGGAATCTAAGAGATATGTGCCCGGCCTATGGTAGAACGGAAGTGGTCGTCAGTCACGTGCGTTCATAGGTGAGAATGAGGATGAGTGTCACGGATCATCACATTCATCAAGTTGAAGTGCAACGTATATCTTGGAATAAGAATAAAAGAGAATTGAATAGAAAATAATAGTAATTGTATTGAAACTTGAGGTATAGTAGAGCTCCACACCCTTAATCTATGGTGTGTAGAAACTCCACCGTTGAAAATACATAAGTGAGAGGTCCAAGCATGGCCGAATGGCCAGCCCCCATGATCTGAGAACTAATCGTCCCAAGATGATCCTAAGATCTAAAGTGATCAAAAGATGTCTAATACAATAGTAAATTATCCTATTTATACTAGACTAGCTACTAGGGTTTACATGAGTAAGTAATTGATGCATAAATCCACTTCCGGGGCCCACTTGGTGTGTGTTTGGGCTGAGCTTGATCTATCCACGAGCTGAGGCTTCCTTTGGAGTTGAACGCTGAGTTATAGCGTGTTTCTGGCGTTCAACTCCGGGTCGTGACGTGTTTCTGGCGTTTGACTCCAGACAGCAGCATATACTTGGCGTTGAGCGCCACTTTACGTCATCAATTCCCGAATAAAGTATGGACTATTATATATTTCTGGAAAGCTCTGGATTTCTACTTTCCAACGCCATTGAGAGCGCACCATTTGGAGTTCTGTAGCTCCAGAAAATCCATTTTGAGTACAGGGAGGTCAGATTCCAACAGCATCAGCAGTCCTTTTGTCAGCCTTTTTCAGAGTTTTGCTCAAGTCCCTCAATTTCAGCCAGAAATTACCTGAAATTACAGAAAAACACACAAACTCATAGTAAAGTCCAGAAATGTGAATTTTACATAAAAAATAATGAAAACATCCCTAAAAGTAGCTTAAACTTACTAAAAACTACCTAAAAACAATGCCAAAAAGCGTATAAATTATCCGCTCATCAATTATCAAGGGTTCATATTACGTTACTTTTTTCTCTAAAGTAAGTAAACAACTTTGGAGGAGCCAAATCCTTCTAAATTATCCAAATGATTGCAAACCATAAATTGAACCATTTTCTTTTACCACGTTTGACATTCTCTTGGTCACACCAAGATTCAAAGAATGCTCGCACTTTTTCGGTTTCACCCATTTAATTCCCCCACCAAAAAAAAACTTTAAATCACAAGTTAAAAACATAATCACAATGTTAAAACAAATTATCCTTGTAACACCCTTACTTTTAACAATTCATGATCGTACTAAAACTTCAGGCGTTACTTATCTCTAATCCTTTAATTTGATACTATATTTATTTAATATTGAGCCTTTGCGAATATGAACCGAATCTTTAATTATGAAAGCGAAAAATCTTTACTTTAAAATATCATAATCACATATTATATCCATATAATAATAAATACATAGACTTATTCAAAACTTCTTAATATATAATTCCTACCCCTCTAAAATCTCAAAATGACAAATGACGAGGGGTAAAATAAAATTTAAGACTAAATCAAATACAGAGAATGAAAGCATATATATATATATATATATATATATATATATATATATATATATATATATATATATATATATATATATATAAAGCTCCGTAGTTCAATCGCGGCTTCGTGCTAAAGCTTCCTGAATCTGTCACTGAAAAGAAATTCTGTAGAGGAATGAGAACATCGTCCTCGAAAGAGTTCTCAATAGAGGGTATAAGAATTGTTATAAGAATAATTGATTCCAAGGCAGCGATTATTGTTCGTCCTATGAATCTTTTTAAAGAAACAATATTTAATTTTTTTAGAAATCTAAAACCTTTCTTTTCTTATAAGAAAAATCTTAATCAATTTCCTAAACTGTATGAATGACTAACCTGCTCCAAGTATAGGTTCATTAAGTCTATGCTGAACCAGCTTGATTTTTCATACTTTACTAATACCTCAATTAGAAACCAATCACAGCCCCCAACTCAAGCAACTTAACCAAATCAGCAATCAAACCATCACATCAGAAAAACCACGCTTAACTTCACCACCACCAGCATAAGGGATCTCTCAGTTGCACACACATACAATAGAAACAAGAAAAACACCGATAGGATGCAAATACAGCAAGTAAGTCAAATAGCAGATAAGCATAGTTAAACAGATAGACAAACCAAAACAATGTACACCCAAGCAAAACATACAAATGCATATGATGTATGCCTGTCCTATGTCTAATGAGCTCATCTGTCGGTTATACAGCCAACCCGATATGTCCTGGTAGCTAACCATTGGATAGTCCCTCTGTACGCGCATCCCTGGTGCACGAAATTGTAAATAACACTTTTCACAATTCGTACCACTAACTAGCAAGTGCACTAGGTCGTCCAAGTTTTACGTGAGTAAGGGTCGAATCCCACGAAGATTGTTAGCTTGAAGCAAGCTATGGTTATCTTATTATTCTTAGTCAGGATACCAATAGGGTTCTTTAATCTCAATTGTAAAATAAATGAAAGGGCATAAAATAATTAATTGTTACTCAATAATGGAGAATATGTTGGAGTTTTGGAGATGCTTTATCTTCTGAATTCCTGTAACATAATGCTTCCTCACTTTCAAAAGTGCAAAGTTCCTTCCATGGCAAGCTGTATGTAGGGCATCACCGTTGTCAATGGCTACTTCCCATCCTCTCAGTGAAAATGGTCCAAATGCTCTGTCACAGCACGGCTAATCATCTGTTGGTTCTCGATCATGTCGGAATAGGATCCATTGATCCTTTTGTGTCTGTTACTACGCCCAACAATCACGAGTTTGAAGCTCATCATAGCCATTCAATCCTTGAATCCTACTCGGAATACCACAGACAAGGTTTAGACTTTTCGGATTCTCATGAATGCCGCCATCAATTCTAGCTTATACCACGAAGATTCTGATTAAGAAATCTAAGAGATACTCATTCAATCTGATGTAGAACGGAGGTGGTTGTCAGGCACACGTTCACGGGTTGAGGAAGGTGATGAGTGTCACGGATCATCACCTTCTTCATAGTGAAGCACGCATGAACATCTTAGATAGGAACAAGAATGTTTGAATGGAAAATAGAAATAATTGCATTAATTCATCGAGACGCTATAGAGCTCCTCACCCCCAACAATGGAGTTTAGAGACTCATGCCATCAAAGAGTATAAAATTCAAATCTAAAAATGTCATGAGATACAAAATAAGTCTCTAAAAGTTGTTTAAATACTAAACTAGTAACCTAGGTTTACAGAAAATGAGTAAACTAAGATGGATAGTGCAGAAATCCACTTCTGGGGCCCACTTGATGTGTGCTGGGGCTGAGACTTAAGATTCTCACATGCCTGGCTGTTTTTGGAGTTGAACGCCGGGTTGTAACATGTTTCTGGCGTTGAACTCTAACTTGCAACCTGTTTCTGGCGCTGAACGCCAGACTGCAACATGGAACTGGAGTTCAACGCCAGTTTACGTCATCTATCTTCGCGTAAAGTATGGACCATTATATACTGATGGAAAGCCCTGGATGTCTACTTTCCAACCCAATTAACAGTGCACCAATTGAATTTCTGTAGCTCCAAAAAATCCATTCCGAGTGCAGGAAGGTCAGAATCCAACAACATCAGCAATCTTTTTTTTTTAGCCTAAATCAGATTTTAACTCAGCACCCTCAATTTCAGCCAAAAAATACCTGAAATTACAGAAAAACACACAAACTCCAGAAATATGAATTTTGCCTAAAAACTAATAAAATTATACTAAAAACTAACTAAAACATACTAAAATCTACATGAAATTACCCCCAGAAAGCATATAAAATATCCGCTCATCACAACACCAAACTTAAACTGTTGCTTGTCCTCAAGTAACTAGATACATAAAATAGGATAAAAAGAAATCAAGAAGCAATAATATCTTAGAGTTTTACGTGAAGCTCAGATTCTAATTAGATGAGCGGGGCTAGTAGCTTTTTACTTCTGAACAGTTTTGGCATCTCACTTTATCCTTTGAAATTTAGAATGATTGGCATCCATAGGAACTCAGAATTCAAATGGTATTATTGATTCACCTAGTGTAGTATGTTGATTCTTGAACACAGTTACTTTATGAGTCTTGACCGTGGCCCTAAGCACTTTGTTTTCCAGTATTACCACCGGATACATAAATGCCACAGACACATAACTGGGTGAACCTTTTCAAATTGTGATTTAGCTTTGCTAAAGTCCACAATTAGAGGTGTCCAAAGTTTTTAAGCACACTCTTTTGCTTTGGATCACGACTTTAACCACTCAGTCTCAAGCTTTTCACTTGGACCTGCATGCCACAAGCACATGGTTAGGAACAGCTTGATTTAGCCGCTTAGGCCTGGATTTATTTTCTTGGGCCCTCCTATCCATTGATGCTCAAAGCCTTGGATCCTTTTTACCCTTGCCTTTTGGTTTTAAGGCTATTGGCTTTTTTTGCTTGCTTTTTTTTGCAAATTTTTTTTTTCACTGCTTTTTCTTGCTTCAAGAATCAATTTCATGATTTTTCAGATCATCAATAATATTTTTCTTGTTCATCATTCTTTCAAGAGCCAACAATTTTAACATTCATAAAATTCAATATCAAAAATATGCACTATTCAGACCTTCATTCAGAAGACAAAAAGTATTGCCACCACATATAAATAATTAGAATTTTCCTTATTAAGGACTCGAAAAAATATTGCCTCCTTATTCTAAAAATCTGCTATTTTATTTATGTTTGATGATGATTAGAAAAATAAATTATAGCTTAATTGGAGATAAAATCAAAATAGATATACTAATTACTTCTACTCATATATAACTTCTAAGGTAAATTCTTAATAAGAACAGTTATCACAGAGTTAAGGCTAAGATTAGGACTCAACGACCTTTATTTTGGAAGGTGGATGCTCCTTTAATCTGTGGGGTGCTTGATCCTTCAGGAGACAGCTTCTGGTGCTTTAGCTCCTGTATCTCCATATATTTGTCTTCTTTCAGATCGAATTTAACTTCCGGGATCACTGATCTCAGACCCATTATTTTATGGTACTGGTCTGCATGTTCTTTGGTTAAGAACTTCTCTTGATTCCAAAATGGTTTTGGAATATTCTCTTTCTTGCCTCTTAAGGTGGTTTATTTTCCCTTAGGTGCCATGATCTTGGTGAGTTTTAGCTCAGTGATCACGGAAAAACACACTAAACTTAGAGGTTTGCTTGTCCTCAAGCAAAAGAAAGGAAAGCAGAGAAATAGAAGGAGAGGCAATTTCGAAAATTCAAAAGATATGATGAGATTTTGAGAAAGATAACTTTGAATTTAAAAAGATAATATGATAAGTTTGAAAAAGATTTGAGAAGAAATTAAAAAGATTTGAAAAGAATGCAAAAAGATAATTGAGTTTTGAAAAAGGTTTGAAAAGATATTGAAGAAAAATTAAGAAACATGTTTAGGATTAAAAATTTTTGGAATTGAAGTTTGAAAGATGGGAGTTTGTAACATGTTTATGCAAGAAATCATGAATTGAAATGTGAAAAATGGAAAGAAATTGAGTTGAAAACGAATTCACCTCCTCCCAACAATCCTGGCGTTAAACGCCCAAATGCTGCATGTTTTGGGCGTTTAACACCCATGTGTAGCTTCTCCTGGGCGTTCAACGCCCAGCTATTGCTTCTAGCTGGTGTTGAACGCCAGGAACTCCCTTGTCACTGAGCATTTTTCTGAATGCCCAGGACGTTATAAATCTGGCGTTGAACGCCCAGAAGGTGCTTCTTTCTGGCGTTCAACGCCCAGAAGGTGCTTTTTTCTGGCGTTGAACGCCCAGTAGATGCTTCTTTTGGGCGTTTAACGCCCAAAACAGCTCTTACTGGCTTTTTCGCACCAGTGAGCTTCTTTTTGCTGTTTTTATCCTCTGAATCCTTTTGTAACTCTGTGAACTCAAGCAATTGCTATTTTACCTTGAAGATAATTGACATATACCTGTAAAAATCAATAAATTAACAAATAAACTTTGTAAATGGCCCAGCAAGCACTTCTTTATTGTCTTTAGCTGGACTATTACTGAGCTTTAATCAAGTCTCAGTTTTGAGCATTCTTGCTCAAAATTGCTTTCAAGATAATGTTTGACTCTCTGTCCATTAACAATGAACTTTTTATTAGAATCATTATCCTGAAGCTCCACGTATCCATATGGTGACACACTTGTAATCACATATGGACCTCTCCACCGAGACTTCGATTTTCCGGTGACACACTTGTAATCACATATGGATGACAGCTTCTTGTCATGCCATCTTTTTGCTTTCTGTTTGTAAATTTTTGCATTTTCGAATGCATGGAGTCTGAATTCCTCTAGCTCATTTAGCTGGAGCAATCGTTTTTCTCCAGCTAACTTGGCATCAAGGTTTAGGAATCTGGTTGCCCAGTAGGCCTTATGTTCCAGTTCCACTGGCAAGTGACAAGCTTTTCCATACACAAGCTGGTATGGAGAAGTTCCTATAGGAGTCTTGAATGCTGTTCTGTATGCCAACAGAGCATCATCCAAGCTTCTTACCCAATCCCTTATACAGTTAATCACAGTCCATTCTAGGATTCTTTTAAGTTCTCTATTAGAGACTTTAGCTTGCCTATTTGTCTGTGGATGATATGGAGTGGCCACCCTGTGAATAACTCCATATCGAACCAAAGCAGAGTAAAGCTGTTTATTACAGAAATGAGTGCCCCTATCACTGATTAGTACTCTAAGGATGCCGAATCTGCTGAAGATGTGTTTCTGGAGGAATTTTAGCACTGTCTTAGTATCATTATTGGGTGTTGCAATAGCTTCTACCCATTTGGATACATAGTCCACTGCCACCAGAATATAAGTGTTTGAGTATGATGGTGGAAAAGGCCCCATGAAGTTAATACCCCATACATCAAACAACTCAATCTCCAAAATCCCTTGTTGAGGCATGGCATAACTGTGAGGCAGATTGCCAGATCTTTGGCAACTGTCACAATTAAGTACAAACACTCGGGAATCTTTATAGAGAGTAGGCCAGTAGAAGCCACATTGGAGGACTCTTGTGGCTGTTCGTTCACTTCCAAAATGTCCTCCATACTGTGATCCATGGCAATGCCAAAGGATCTTCTATGCTTCTTCTTTAAGCACACATCTACGGATTACTCCGTCTGCATATCTCTTGAAGAGATATGGTTCATCCCAAAGATAGTACTTTGCATCTGTGATCAGTTTCTTTGATTACTGCCTACTGTACTCTTTGGGTATGAATCTTACTGCCTTGTAGTTCTCAATGTCTGCAAACCATGGCACTTCTTGGATGGCAAAGAGTTCCTCATCCGGAAAGTTTTCAGAAATTTCAGTAAGAGGGAGGGACGCTCCTTCAACTGGTTCTATTCAGGACAGGTGATCTGCTACTTGATTCTCTGTCCCTTTTCTGTCTCTTATTTCTATATCAAACTCTTGCAGAAGCAACACCCATCTTATGAGTCTGGGTTTTGAATCCTGCTTTGTGAGTAGATATTTAAGAGCAGCATGGTCAGTGTACACAATCACTTTTGATCCTACTAAATAATATCTGAACTTGTGAGTAGCGTAAACCACTGCAAGTAACTCTTTTTCTGTGGTTGTGTAGTTCTTCTGTGCGTCATTTAGAACACGACTAGCATAATAAATGACATGCAGAAGCTTGTCATGCCTTTGTCCCAACACTGCACCAATGGCATGGTCACTGGCATCACACATTAATTCAAATGGTAATGTCCAGTCTGGTGTAGAGATGACTGGTGCTGTGACCAGCTTAGCTTTCAGAGTCTTAAACGCCTGCAGACACTCTTTGTCAAAGATAAATGGCATGTCAGCAACTAGCAGATTACTCAGAGGTTTGGCGATTTTTGAAAAATCTTTTATAAACCTCCTATAGAATCCTGCATGCCCCAGAAAGCTTCTGATTGCCTTAACATTGGCAGGTGGTGGTAATTTTTCAATTACCTCTACCTTAGCTTGATCCACTTCTATTCCCTTATTCGAAATTTTGTGCCCAAGGACAATTCCTTCAGTCACCATAAAATGACATTTCTCCCAGTTTAAAACCAGGTTAGTCTCTTGGCACCTCTTTAGAACAAGTGCTAGATGGTCAAGACAGGAGTTGAATGAGTCTCTAAATACTGAAAAGTCATCCATGAAGACTTCCAGAAAATTTTCCACCATATCAGAGAAAATGGAGAGCATGCACCTTTGAAAGGTTGCAGGTGCATTGCACAAACCAAATGGCATTCTTCTGTATGCAAATACTCCAGATGGACATGTGAATGTTGTTTTCTCTTGATCCTATGGATCTACTGCAATTTGATTATAACCTGAATATCCATCCAGGAAGCAGTAGTATTCATGACCTGCTAGCCTTTCTAGCATCTGGTTTATGAATGGTAAAGGAAAATGATCCTTTCTGGTAGCGGTATTGAGCCTTCTATAATCAATACACATACGCCACCCTGTAACTGTTCTTGTAGGAACTAGTTCATTTTTTTATTATGAACCCCTGTCATGCCACCTTTCTTAGGGACAAATAGGATAAATAATCACAGTCTCTAGTAATTTAGTGACCTCCTTCTGCACCACCTCCTTCATGGCTGGATTTAGTCGCCTCTGTGGTTGAACCACTAGCTTAACGTCACCCTCCAATAGGATCTTGTGCATGCATCTGGCTGGGCTAATGCCCTTAAGATCACTGATGGACCACCCGAGAGCTGTCTTGTGTGTCCTTAGCACTTGAATTAGTGCTTCCTCTTCCTGTCGCTCTAAGGTAGAGCTTATGATCACAGGAAAGGTATTACCTTCTCCCAAAAATGCATATTTCAAGGATGGTGGTAATGGTTTGAGCTCGGGTTTAGGAGGTTTCTCCTCTTCCTGAGGAATTTTCAGAGGTTCTACTATTCTCTCTGATTCCTCCAAATCAGGCTGAACATCTTTAAAGATATCCTCTAGCTCTGATTCGAGACTCTCAGTCATATTGATCACTTTTACTAGAGAATCAATAATATCAATGCTCATGCAGTCATTTGGGGTGTATGGATGCTGCATAGCTTTGACAACATTTAACTTGAACTCATCCTCATTGACTCTCAGGGTTACTTCCCCTTTTTGAACGTCAATGAGGGTTCGGCCAGTTGCTAGGAAAGGTCTTTCTAGAATGAGAGTTGCACTCTTGTGCTCCTCCATTTCCAGCACCACAAAGTCATTGGGAAAGGCAAATGGCCCAACCTTGACAATCATGTCTTCAATCACGCCTTATGGGTATTTAATGGAGCCATCAGCAAGTTGGAGACATATCCGGGTTGGTTTGACTTCTTCAGTCAAACCAAGCTTTTTGATAGTAGATGCATGTATCAGGTTGATACTTGCCCCAAGATCACATAGAGCTTGCTTGGTACAAGTACCCTCTAATGTGCATGGTATCATAAAGCTTTCGGGATCTTTAAGCTTCTCAGGTAAGCTTTTCAGAATGACTGCACTGCATTCTTCAGTGAGGTAAACTTTTTCAGTTTCTCTCCAATCCTTCTTATGACTTAAGATCTCTTTCATGAACTTAGCATAAGAGGGTATTTTCTCAAGTGCCTTTGCAAACAGAATCTTTATTTCAAGAGTCCTGAGATAGTCTGTAAAGCGGCCAAATTATTTATCCTGTTTCGCTTGGCGAAGTTTCTGAGGATAAGACATTTTGGCTTTGTATTCCTCAACTTTAGTTGCTGTAGTTTTATTGCCTACAGATGTGGGTTGAGAAGCCTTTTTAGAGGAGTTACTATCAGCACTTGTATGTGTCTGATCTCCCACAGGCATTTCAGTGCCAGGGGTGGAAGCTGGAGTGGTGTTAGACGCCAACTCTTTACTTGTTTCTGGCGTCTGAACGCCAGAACTATGCTTCCGTTGGGCATTCAACGCCAATTCCTTGCTTGTTTCTGGCGTTGAACGCCAGGACTGAGCATGGTTTGGGCGTTCAACACCAGCTTTCCACCCATTTTCTGGCGTTTGAGTGCCAGAATTATTCCTCTTTGGGCTCTTACTGTCCTCAGATGAATTTTGGATAGTTTGCTCATTTCTTGGCTTCCTGCTACCTTGAAGTGAGGTATTTAATGTTTTCCCACTTCTTAATTAAACTGCTTGGCACTCTTCTGTTATTTGTTTTGATAACTACTGTTTTGTTTGCTTCAACTGTATTTCCATATTCATATTAGCCATTCTTGTTTCTTGTAGTATCTCCTTGAATTCGGCTAGCTGTTTTGTTAGAAAATCCAGTTGTTGATTGAATTCAGTAACTTGTTCTGCAGGATTGAGTTCAGCAGTTACTGTTTTAGCCTCTTCTTTCATGGAAGGTTCACTGCTCAGGTACAGATGCTGATTTCTGGCAACTGTATCAATGAGCTCTTGAGCTTCTTCTATTGTCTTTCTCATGTGTATAGATCCACCAGCTGAGTGGTCTAGAGAAATCTGAGCTCTCTCTGTAAGCCCATAATAGAAGATGTCTAACTGCACCCACTCTGAAAATATTTAAGAGGGTCATTTTCTTAGCATCTATCTGTATCTCTCCCAAGCATCATAAAGAGATTCGTTTTCTCCTTGTTTGAAGCCTTGGATGCTCAGTCTTAGCTGTGTCATCCGTTTTGGAGGAAAATAGTGATTCAGAATTTTTTCTGACAACTGTTTCCATGTCTTTATGCTGTCCTTAGGTTGGTTATTTAACCACCTCTTAGCTTGGTCTTTTACAGCAAATGAAAATAGTAACAATCTGTAGACATCTTGATCCACTTCCTTATCATGTACTGTGTCAGCAATTTGTAAAAATTGTGCCAGAAACTCTGTAGGTTCTTCCTGTGGAAGACCGGAATACTGGCAACTTTGCTGCACCATGATAATGAGCTGAGGATTCAACTCAAAACTACTAACTCCAATGGAGGGTATACATATACTACTCCCATATGAAGCAGTAGTGGGGTTAGCATATGACCCCAGAGTCCTTCTGGACTGTTCATTTCCACTTAAGTCCATGATGGAAAAAGGGAGATGATGTGGATTTATTTTATTTATTTTATTATAAAAAATTAATTTTTGAAATAACAAAATAAAATAAAATAAAAACTAAAATAATAAATAACAAGAAATAAATAAAAATTAAAAATAAAAATAAAAAATTTGAATTTTTTTTTGAAAAATTTTGAAAAAGTGAGGAGAGAGAAAGTGGTTAGGATATTTTTGAAATTGAAATCTGAAATTTTTTTTTAAAAAAAAATCTTAAAAGGATAAGATTTGAAAAATTTTGAAATTGAAATCTGAATTTTTATATAAAAAATTTGAAAATATGGCTTAAAAATAGTTAGAAAAGATATTTTTTTTTTTGAATTTTGAATTTTATGGTGAAAGAGAAAAACACACAAAAGACACAAGGCTTAAAATTTTTAGATCTAATGCTCCTTGTTTTCGAAAATTTTGGAGAGAAAACACCAAGGAACACCAAACTTAAAAATTTTAAGATCAAAACACAAAGAAGACTCAAGAACACTTTGAAGATTCACAAGAACAACAAGAACAAAAGAAAGAACACCAAACTTAAAATTATTTTTTTTTTGAAAACCATATTAAATTTTCAAAAATTAAAGAAAATTAATAAGAGAACACCAAACTTAAAGTTTGGCACAAGATTCAATCAAAGAAAAATTATTTTTAAAAAGATTTTAAAAAGGAAAACTCAAATGGGCAACTATTCCCAAGAAAATAGACACATTCAAAAAATACATGAACCAAACGGAGAAAAATTATTTTTGAAAAATTTAAGGAACACAAAAAGCATACAGTTGACACCAAACTTAGAACATGACACTAAACTCATAAAATAAAAAAAACGAAAATTCAATTAAGGAAAAATAATATTTTTTTGAAAAAATTTTTTTAACAGGGATAATAAAAGATGCAATTCTAGTAAAAAAAAAAGGATAAATTTTTCCTAATCTAAGCAACAAGATTCACCGTCAGTTGTTCAAACTCAAATAATCTCCGGCAACAGCGCCAAAAACTTGGTGCACGAAATTGTAAATCACACTTTTCACAATTCGTACCACTAACCAGCAAGTGCACTGGGTCGTCCAAGTAATACCTTACGTGAGTAAGGGTCGAATCCCACGGAGATTGTTGGCTTGAAGCAAGCTATGGTTATCTTATTATTCTTAGTCAAGATACCAATAGGGTTCTTTAATCTCAATTGTAAAATAAATGAAAGGGCGTAAAATAATTAATTGTTACTCAATAATGGAGAATATGTTGGAGTTTTGAAGATGCTTTGTCTTCTGAATTCCTGTAACATAATGCTTCCTCACTTTCAAAAATGCAAAGTTCCTTCCATGGCAAGCTGTATGTAGGGCGTCATCGTTGTCAATGGCTACTTCCCATCCTCTTAGTGAAAATGGTCCAAATGCTCTGTCATAGCACAGCTAATCATTTGTTGGTTCTCGATCATGTCGGAATAGGATCCATTGATCATTTTGCGTCTGTCACTACGCCCAACAATCGCGAGTTTGAAGCTCATCACAGCCATTCAATCCTTGAATCCTACTCAGAATACCACAGACAAGGTTTAGACTTTCCGGATTCTCATGAATACCGCCATCAATTCTAGCTTATACCACGAAGATTCTGATTAAGAAATCTAAGAGATACTCATTCAATATGATGTAGAACGGAGGTGGTTGTCAGGCACACGTTCATAGGTTGAGGAAGGTGATGAGTGTCATGGATCATCACCTTCTTCATAGTGAAGCACGAATGAACATCTTAGATAGGAACAAGCATGTTTGAATGAAAAATAGAAATAATTACATTAATTCATCGAGACGCTACAGAGCTCCTCAAATATCTTAGATAGGGTTTAGTTTTACCAAGCCATGTGTCTTCCCAAATTCTAGTTTTCTCACCATTTTCTATACACAATCTCAAACCTGACATACAAACTTCTTTACAAAACAGATTCTCACAAGCACCACTAATAATATCTTTCCACGGGCCAATAGATTTAGGGATCTGATGGTCATATGAATGAATTCCGCGAGAGAGATACTCCATTACAAGAAGCAACTATTTTCTTCCACATCGGCTTGTCTTCAGAAGAATACCTCCACCACCACTTAAACAAAAGAGCCACATTTTTTATTATTATGTCACCCATTCCTAAACTTCCATACTCCTTGGGTTTTTGTATTGTGTTGAAGGTGTGGTGAGAGTAGCAAGAGAATGTGCAGGTTCAGAGAAAAAACAGAGAAGAGAAAGATGGAAATGTGACTTGAATAAAAAAATGGCAAAACTCAACTAACTGTGAGGCATGACAAGCCTTATATACAAGCATAGATATAATGAGTTAAGTTCAACTCATTTGTTAGGTTCACGCACACACTATATTATCATTCACATGCATAGCAGCTGATAGTGCTCTACTCTAACCACTTTGTGATAAATATCTCCACTAGCAAACTAATTCAGCTATTTAGTAACTAAATGGTTAGTTTGTTAGTCTCTCAACTTATATGTCAGGTAACACCTTCCCTCAAATTAGGAGTACAAATGTCTAGTAGTCCTAACTTGCCGTAGAGAGTGGAGAAGGTTTTCAGTGCAAGTGGCTTTGTCAAGAGGTCTGCTATTTGTTCATGAGTCGAGATAGGAAGTAGGTGGATGAGCTTTTCCATCACCTTGTCTCTTACCACATGGCAATCAACCTCAATATGCTTTGTTCGTTCATGAAAAACTGGATTGTGAGTAATGTGGATGGCTGCTTGGCTATCACAATATAGACTTATAGGTTTCTCTAGCTCAAAACCCAAGTCACTTAGGACTTTCTTTAGCCAAATTGCTTCTCTAGTGGCTGAGGCTAACGCTCGATATTCTGTTTTAGCAGAAGATGATGCCACAGTCATTTGTTTCTTGCTTTTCCATGAAACAATCAAATTCCCAATGTAAAAGAAGTAGGCAAATATGGATCTTCGTGAATCAGGGCATGCTGCCCAATCAGAGTCACTAAATCCTGACACTAGCAAATCAGACTTGAGAGAGAAGAACAATCCGGTTGCAGGTGCCATCTTGATGTATCTCAAAATTCTATATGCTGCCTTGAGGTGCAAAGTGGTTGGTTTCTCAAGAAATTGGCTGAGCTTGCCAATTGTAAAACTGATTTCTGGTCTTGTGTTAGCCAGATAAAGGAGTTTGCCAATTAGCTTCCTATACGCGCTGTTGTCAGATAGTAATTCCCCCTCATCTTTTGTCAACGCCATAATCCATTGGGGTCGAAGCTGGCTTGCACTCCTCCATTCTAGAGTCTCGTAATAAATCCAAGGCATATTTTTGTTGGTATAAAGCAATGCCTTCCCTGCTTCGAGCAACTTCCATCCCTAGGAAGAACTTTAAATCACCAATGTCCCTTATACGAAATTTCTCATGCAACAATGCCTTAATGGAATTGATTTCACTCATGTCGTTCCCTGCCAACACCACATTATTTACGTAAACCAATAGTGTAGTGAAGCCACTGCTTTGGTGTTTGGTAAACAAACTGTGATCAGACTTCAATTGGCTGTACCCACTTTCTAACAGAACAGATTTCAACATATTGTTCCACTGTCGGCTCGCCTGTTTCAGGCCATAAAGGGACTTCCGTAGCTTGCAAAAATGATTAGGCGGGGCATTCAACCCGGGGGGGATGCGCATATAGACCTCTTCCTCCAACTCACCATGAAGGAAAGCCGTGTTGACGTCAATCTACTTAAGAAACCAACCTTTGGCAACAACCATGCAAGTACGATGCGAAGCGTGCTGAGCTTTAAAACAGGACTAAAAGTATTGAGGTAGTCAATGCCGGGTACTTGGGTGAAGCCTTTCGCGACTAGTTGCGCCTTATGTCTTTCAATGCTCCCATTGGGGTTGTGTTTAAGCTTAAACACCCATTTGCAGCCGATGGCTTTCTTGCCAGGAGGGAGAGCCTGAATTTTCCAAGTCTGTAGTTACTGTAGTGCATTGAGTTCATCTTTGATGGCATTCCTCCAACATGCATGAGCTACGGCATCCTCATAAGATCTTGGTTCTTTATCAGTGAAGATGGCTAGGGAGAAGGCTCTATGTGATGCTGAAAGTGCATTATAACATAAGAAGTGTGTGAAGGGATATTTGCTTGGTGGGGCTGTAGAAACACTCATGCATTGGAAGTCTTTGAGATATGCAGGTTTCTTATGCTCTCTTGTGGACCTTCTTAAAGGGATAAGATGTTGAGAGTCAATGGTATGAAGAGGATCTATGGATGTATGTTCAGTTATGTCTCTGTTTAAATCATTACTGATGCATGGATCAATGATGTGTGTGGTGCTCTGTGTTAGTGGAGTGGGTGCAGAAATCTACTATTCATGTAGATATTCATGTGTGTATGGATGCTGGACTTGTGGTAAAGTGTATGAATATATATCATATGTGAAAGGGTCAGGCATGGAATGAATCCGTGATGATATAGGATGTGAATGTGTGTCAACCATTTTGGTGAAAGAAAAAATAGTTTCATAAAACTTTACATCTCTAGACACAAAAATTTCATTTGAGTGAAGATCTAACAGAACAAAACCTTTAATGCCTTCCCTAAATCCCAAAAAGGTGCACTTCCTTGCCCTTGGGTCAAGTTTTTTTCTTCCTGCCGTAATGGTGTTAGCATATGCTAAACAGCCAAAGACTCTCAACTGTGATATAGGGGGCAAGGAATGGTGCAAAATCTGGTAGGGTGACTGATTTTTTAAGAAAATAGATGACAGCCTATTTATCAAGTGAATTGCATATGCAGTGGCATAATTCCAATAGCACTTAGGAATGTTTGAGTGAAATAAGAGGGCCCTGGTTACAGCAAGAGCATGTTGGTGTTTCCTCTCAACAATACCATTTTGTTGAGGGATCTCAACACATGTTCTTTAATGAATTATGCCACTGGATGCATAGTAACCTGGCATTAAAAATTCTGGTCCATTGTCAGTTCTCACATTTTTTACAGTTTGATTGAATTGTATTTTAGTGAAATTGACAAAGATTTTAACAAATTTGTGGCTTCTGATTTAGCTTTCATGAAATACAACCAAGTATACCTAGACTTGTCATCCACTATTGTTAAAAAATACCTGTGACCCCCTATAGACAAAATAGACAAAGGTCCCCATATATCTACATGAATGAGTTCTAGGCAATATGATGCAATCTTATTACTTGCTGCAAATGGCAGCTTTCTTTGCTTTGCCAAGTGGCAAGCGTTGCAGGGTAACATCTCAGTGTCATTACAAGTAGTAAAATGATAAATTTTTTATATTGATTTCAAGCTATTTAATGATGGATTCCCTAACCTACAATGCCAAAGACTTCTATCCTGAGTGCCTTGAATGCTCATGATGTATGGTGCAGAATTTGTATGCAATGAATGTTCCTTAGTGAGTGTGTAGAGGCCTCCAACAACCTCAACTTTGCCAATCATCCTCAAGGAACTGCAGTCCTGTATCTCACACAATTTTTCTAAAAAGTTCATAGTGCAATGTAGTGTGGCTGTAAGCTTGGATACTGAAATTAGCTTGAAATTGAATGAAGGAATGTATAATGCATTTTTCAAATACAATTTTTCAGAAAATACAATAGTTCCAATTATACTGCTTGTAGTATAAGAACCATTTGGTAGTTTCACAATAATTAGATCTATTTATTGATATCTTTGAAAATCATCCAAGGTATATGATACGTGATCTGTAGCACCCGTATCGATTACCCAGGATTTGCACTTTTATTTTAAAATGTTTAGGGCTTTAACACTTGTTTTGAAATACAAAACATGCACCAAATTACCTTGATGAGGTGGTGACTGCTGTGAAGTCACAATTTGGCTGGTACTATGAATGTTCCTTAGTTCATGCATATGAAGCAATGCCAACAAAGCTTCCTTCTATTCTGCAGTAAATCCAGAATTGGAAGTCTCGGACTCTCCCAACTGCATACTAAGTTCTCCATTTGCAACCTCAATATCTGCTGTGGCCATTATGTTTACACCAGCTTCTCTACCATTCTTCTGCCTCAAGTGTGGTGGAAGGCCATGCTTTTTATAGCATGTCTCTATGGTGTGTCCCAATTTTCCATAGTGTGAACACTGCATTCTTCCTTATTGTCTTCCTCGACCACCTCTCCCTCCAGCTTGTTGCCTACCTCCTCTACCTCTTCCTCTCCCTCTATTCTGATTGAAGTCTATAGTATTTGAGGAAGTTGTAGAGTATGCCACGAGTCTATCAGTTGAGATAGGTTTCAAGCTATGTTGATGTCTTTCCTGCTGAGAGAGCATTGAAAGAGCTGTGTGGATATCGGGGAGGGGATCCATGAGCATAATTTGGGACCTTACAGCTGAGTACTAGTCGTTCAGACCCCTCAAAAAATGGGTAACTTGATCCTCAGACTTGTATCTTCTCACAACACCTAAACCACACTTGCAATCCTTTCCACATTCACATGAAGGAATCATCCTGAAATTTTCTATGTCTTCCCAAATTGATCTCAATTTAGTGAAATAGGTTGTGACATCCATGTCTCCTTGTCTAACTGCATAAAACTCCTCGTGTAATTCTGCCACCCAAAATCTATCACCATGATAATACCTGCGTTTTAGGTCATTTCATAGGTCGCTAGCAATGTTCATCCATATTACCGATTGCGAAATGCTAGGGCTTAACAAGAGGTTTATCCAAATTACGACGTAGGTATTGCATCTTTCCCAAGATTCGAACACACTATCATTTTCATCAGACTTTGGTAAACTACCATCTATGAATTTCAATTTATTTTTAGATTTCAATGCTAATAACATTGATCTACTCCAAGAGCCATAGTTCTTGCCATCCAGAATAATAGGGATAAGAGGAGTACCGATGCTCTCAGAAGGATGAAGAAAGTAAGGGTTTGTTGGATCTTGACTCGAATTGGCGCTGTTCCGAGTTGGTTGGGCTTGAATTGAAGCGATTTGATTCAGAACTTCAGTAATTCTTTGTAACTCTATTGCAGAATGTGATGAACCCGAGTTCACAGCGAATGGTTCTGCCATCTCTCCCCTAATTTCACTGATTTGTGAAATTGGAGTTATGTACTCTTCAAATTGATGATTGAGGCACAGAGATCAAGTTTTTCCTTCCTCAATTCCTTACTTCTTGCACATGCTACCCTCTTTGGGTCCATGCTCACCGCACCATGTTGAAGGTGTGGTGAGAGTAGCAAGAGAATGTGCAGGTTCAGAGAAAAAACAGAGAAGAGAACGATGGAAATGTGACTTGAATCAGAAAATGGTAAAACTCAACTAACTGTGAGGCATGACAAACCTTATATACAAGCATAGACATAATGAGTTAAGTTCAACTCATTTGTTAAGTTCACGCACACACTATATTATCATACACATGCATAGTAGCTGATAGTGCTCTACTCTAACCACTTTGTGATAAATATTTTCACTAACTAACTAATTAAGCTATTTAGTAATTAAATAATTAGTTTGTTAGTCTCTCAACTTATATGTCACGTAACATATTGTACTCCAGCTTACTGTGGAAAGTTTTGATTTATCATCTTTCTCATCCAAAAAAAACTTTGACTGGATGGATATGATCTTCTTTGCTACCGTCTTCGGTAACTTGAAGATGCTCAAGTAATACAGAGGAAAATTATTAAGCGCAACCTTAATAATAGTCAAGCGTCTTTGCCTTTGATAGCACTCCTACTTTCCACTTGTAAAGTTTGTTTTCTAATTTCTCCATCACTGACTTCCGAATTTCAATCCTCTTAAAATTAGCCCTCAACAGTATATTCAGATAAGTAATGAGTAAATTTTCTATTGAACAATTTAACTCTTTTCTAAAGAGGTTGTTTCATCTTCTTAAACATTAATTGGTATGAATATAAATTTTTAATAGTTAATCATCAAATTTAATATCATATTGAAATAACGTAAAAAGATGTTCAGAACAGAATGTATAATAAAAATTAGTTTAGAATATTTATATAATTTTTAATCCCAAACTATTTATTTATGTAAATTACTCTTTTTGTAACAGTGCTTAATGTAGGTTCCTCTTTTGGCTGGTTCAATTGAATTTGCTTTTATTATGTGGCCAATGATAAATGTGTATGCGTTTATGCCACTCATGGCTATAGTACTAGATAGCCCTTTAAAATTGACTTTTGAAAGAGAATTTTTTAAAATATATAGTACTTATGTAAGTTATGTAATAGATATAGATATTAAAATAACTTAAATAATTATTATTATATTAAATTTTTTAGTTTTAATAAACATAAAATAATTTTAAAAATTAAATATCTTTTAAAATATTTTCAAAAATATTTTTAATTTTTAAAATATATAAACATAAATATGTAATTTTTTATTTATTAAATATAAAATAAAATATATGTATTTAAAAATAATACAAATATATATTTTTTAATTTTACTAAACCAAGCTTAAACTATGTATAAGTGGCTGATGATTGACGATAATGGCTCGCAGCATTATATTACAACGATATATATTATTTTGTTTTGAAACCAGCAGGATTTCATAAAAATATAGGCAAAATATATAAACATAAAATATTTAATTAAATTCAACCAAGTCCAATTAAATTATTATAATAATGTATTATATTAGCGCTTTTATTGTTGTTGTTTTCTTCTTCTTTATACTCGTGTTGCTGATGCTTATTCTTCTTCTTCTCATTTTTCCTCCTATTTCTCTTTTGTTATCTTTGGTATCATCATTACTAGTACCAATTCTTCTTCCTCATCTTCCTCCTTTTTTTTGATTGAATTTTCTTCCCATTTTTTTCTTTTTTTCAATTGAATTTTTTTCCTCCTTTCTTTTTCTCTCTCCTCCTCCATCATCATCATCTTCATCATCATCGTCATCATCATCATCATCATCCTTGTCATCATCGTCTTCTTTTTATACGTAAATTTCTTTCGAATTTTTGCACTTATTTTGGTTAATTTCGCTACGTTATCCATAGTTTTGTCCACTTATTTGTTTCTATCAAAATTTGTAAATCTGCAACTCAAGTCTTCATGAAATAATTTTTTAGTTCCATCACATCATTTAGTTGGATATTTCGGTGTTAGAGTGAAAATATTTAAGTTTTAGAGTGAAGATATTTCAGTGTTATTCTTTAAAAATTTATGTGTTGTTTTATATATCAAATACGTCGTCTTCTTCTTATACATAAATGCTACTATTAATTCTCTTTCAAATTGTTGCGCTTATTCTGCTTAATTTTGCTGTATTATCTACAAATTTTTCACTTATTTTCTTTTCTATTAAAATTTGTGAATCTGCAGCTCAAGTTTTCATGAAATAAATTTTATTTAGTTAAAAAATTTGGTATTAAAGTGAAGACATTTTGGTATTATCTTTTAGTTTTTATGTGTTATTTTATATATGAGATAAGCATTCAATTCACAGAATGTATAATATTTTTTAAAAAGATTTAATATTTTTTTACGTCTTGTTACTGAACTTTTGGTATCAATTTTAAGTAATTTCGGTGCTATCTTGTTTCATTCTATAAAGTCAATGTGATCTTTTAGTATGCAATTTACTTTTTACATTATGTATTATTGTATTTAAATTCTGGTGTTAATTTAGACAAATTTCAACGCTATTTTTGTTTCTAGTAAGAAATCAATTCAATAAGATTATGTATCATTGTATTTAAATTTTGGTGTCAATTTAAACAAATTTCAGTGCTATTTTTGTTTTTAGTAAGAGTTCAATTCAATAAGTGTGAACCTACACTCATTTAACTAAATAAGATTGTAATACAGTACAAACATGTTCATTCAAATCTAATACGAGAAGCAATGCTCTTAAAAGAGGAAGTAATAGCAGCATAAAAGAAAGAAAAAAAGAATAAGAAAAAAAAATACGGCATTAAAGAAGACATTTCTGTATTTTTTAGCGAAATTTCGATGTCAATAAGAAATTTTTATGTCACGGTTAAAAAGTTTCAGTGTTATTTTTTCTGATAAATTCAACACAATTCAAATTTTTTTCCCACATTCTTATAGTTTCACATTCTCATAATTCTTGTTTCATCCTCTTAACAAGAACTTGTGTCACGGTTAAGAAATTTCGGCGTCAAAATTAAAAAATGTGTCACGCTTAAAAAATTTCGGTGTTATTTTCTGATAAATTTTGCATAATTCAAAACTCCTCCTCCTCCTCCTCTTCTTCATCATCATCTTCTTCTTCTTTTCTTGTTCATCTTTTTCTTTTTGTTTTACCTTCTCATATTTCTTCTTATTTTACTCTCTTATCAAGAATAATAATAAAAAAATCAAACAAAAAAATACATAATACTGCAGAATTAGAAGAAAGAAGGAGAAAAAAACAAAAAAAATACAACAACAACAGCAACAATAAAAGAACAATGATGAAGAGAAAACACGCGAAGAAAAAAAAAGAGGAACATAAAATATGACCGTTTATGTTATTAGCTGGAGAGTTAGAGCGTATAAACACGCCACACTAATAAAATTAGTTTTGGTTGAATTTAAATCAATTTAATTAGATTTAATTGCTAAAAAAAATTAGATGTATAACAAAACTAATATTTTATATTTTAATATATATATTATATATATATAACTGACTGATTTAATTTGGTGATTTATTTTTTATATATGCATACCATGATTATATATTTTTTTATTTATATACATTTCTCTCGATCATCAAACATGATGCGCAGTTCATTGATGATGGGTTTTATTTATTTGAAAAAAAAAAAAAGAGAAACTTTACTCAAATATCATTATTTATCCTAAATGGAAATATGAAACTCAAACGGAAAAGTCTAGAAAGCTGCTAAATGAAAGCTCAAACAGGTTATTATAACGTTTCCTTAATTAACTATCTCCTCGGCATACTTAGTTATACATTTGGTAATTTTTTTTTAAATATATCCAAACCATACTAGTTAAATTGCAAGATAAAAACGTATAAGTTATTTCATTCCTTTATTCTCAATCTTCCTAGCTAGAAGGTTATGCCATACAAAATGGATTCACAATAAAGAAATAATAGAATAGAAACAATCTTCATGATCAATTTTTGAAAAGGAAGAAACTACAATATCTTCCATATTATTGTTCCTCACTTCCTCCATTAAGTTTGAAATTGATATCTTAAACAATGTTACGAACTTTCGATACACTAACTAAACTTAATAATGCAACAATGCATCAAGAAATTTGGCATTGACTTTAAATGTAAGATATTGATTCGTAGGCTTAAAATTTGGTAGTTCTCTTTAACAGAAAGGCCACCGATAATTTTACCAAAAATAATTATGAAATGTATCTCACTTTAAAGTTTCTAATACTATAAAAGTGTTCCATATATATTTTATTTTTAATTTTTGTTTTAAACTCGTTGGTCAAACGAAATATCACGCCTTCAGTTGCATGTCAATTGGTTAAATTTTAACAAGTTCTTGCGGTTTTTTTTGGTCTTCCTAATATTATCGTTATATAATAATTGGTTTACTTAAGGAAAATATTTAAAAGCATTCCATTTGAGGCTTCAAAATAGAAACTAGAAAGGTGGGGTAGATCAAATGTTCAGAAAAAGAAACATGAAAAATAATAGTTAAATTGTTTGGAACAAAAACGATGAACACGAGAACGAAAATAAGACCATTGCATGCATGTGAATATTTTTATATATTAAAAACTTTAACATAAAATACATTTTATAATTCTTTGGATAAAATTACCAAAGCCTGAGCTTGCCTCCTAAGTCCTAAGTCCTAACTAAAAAAGAAAGAAAGAAGAAATGAACAAAGCAAACCGGGGATAAAAAAGTCAGAATACTTCTCATTTATTCTCTCCCATGTTTTATGTCGGAGAAACTTCCAATAAGTCCAAATGCTTCACTGTAGTCTGTAACTATGTAAACTTGTAAAGTATAAAACACTGCCATCTGATTCTGAAATACAAACGACAAAGAGAAATATACTTTTCTGGTGACAAAAAAAGAAAAAAGAAATATACTTTTCTTTCATATTCAATTGGCATATTCTTTCTATTTTTATATAACTATAAATTTTATAATGATTTTTTTTATTTTACGAGCAAAGTCACAATTATATTCTTAAAGATTTTGATTTTAAATTAATTAGCTTTAAAAAATTATTAATTAAATTTTTTATGACAGTAAATAATAGATATATATGTCCTTCCATTAAATTTAAGATAATAAATTAATGAGTCTCTTATTTTATAAATTTCTTCTTCTTTCTTATTTTTTGTGATATGAGACTAACTTTATGCACTATTCACTTCCAACATTAACACTATGACGCTGATGTAAAATATATTTGTATATTTTGTATGCAGGTTCACAATGCTTTTATTGCTATGGACAATCAATCATCTTCTAAATGTTTGTCTGATAACTCGAAAAGAGTTTAAGTTCCTTATTTACTTGCAGGATGAGGTAAAGCTTAAAGAAAAAAATAGAGCTGATTTACAATACTTACTTTTCTTGAGTGGAACTGATTATTTCTTTTCTTTTTATCTTTTAAGCATCCTGACAAAGGCTTATTGGTAATTATTTTCTTGGAGTTGAAATTGAAATTGTTAACAGAGTACAACTAAACAAAATAACTATATTCGTTGATCTTTGATGTTTTTGTTTGTGAATTTTTAATTATACATGATGGACGAATTAATATGTAAAATTATATTAATAGATATGTTAGTACAAGATAAAAATAAATGCAAATAATATATATCGTCAGACGTCAAAAAATAATTGAAGAAGCCTATTTATATTATTGGCCTTGTCATAATAACATAATATAATATCATGATCATATTTACTCATATGCCAAATCATAACTCATAAGCATAATATTACCAAAACTAGACACATCACTATCTGTGTCATTGTTGTGTTCATCCCCACATCACACACCACCACCACCACCACCATTCTCCTTCACTACTGACACAACACACTGTCTTCACAGATGGTGCAAAAAAAAAATTGAGAGATAGATTTCTCAAAAACCACAAGAATAATTCAAACACATACAATAACTAACATGCAACTGAAAACACAGTTTTCATTCCTTCTCATCATCATACTCATATGCTATACCATTGGTTCATTCTCTTCTTGTTTTGCTCATAACGATGAAACATCTGCATTGCTTTCCATAAAACAAGGTCTCATTGATCCATTCAACAGCCTCAAGGATTGGAAACTGCACGGTGCAGTTCCAGTTCACCACTGTAACTGGACTGGTGTATGGTGCAACTCAAATGGATCCGTTCAAAAGCTTGACCTCTCTCACATGAATCTCACTGGCACTGTTTCCAACGACGTAACAAAACTCAAGAGCCTCACTTCTCTCAACTTCTGCTGCAATGGATTCAACTCATCACTCTTCAAATCCGTAGTTAGCGTCACCACACTGAAGGTTCTTGACGTGAGTCAGAATTTCTTCACCGGCGAGTTTCCAATTCCAACGGTTTCTTCGCAGCTTGTGACTCTGAATGCGTCAAGCAACAATTTCTCAGGTTTGATTCCAGAGGAGATTGGAAATCTTTCTTTGTTGGAAACACTTGATCTTAGAGGAAGCTTCTTCGAAGGTTCCATTCCGAAATCGTTTGGTGAACTGCGCAATTTGAAGTATCTCGGACTCTCCGGGAACAATCTCACCGGCGAAATTCCGGCGGAGATCGGAAAATTGTCTTCCCTGGAGTTTATGATTATCGGATACAACGAATTCGACGGTGGAGTTCCGTCGGAATTCGGTAATCTCACGAATCTGAAGTATCTTGATATAGCAGAGGGGAATCTTGGCGGTGAAATTCCAAAAGAGTTGGGGAAACTCAAGTTTTTGGAGACGGTTTTCTTGTACAAGAACAGTTTTGGCGGGAAAATTCCGCCGGAAATCGGAAACATGAGTTCGTTAATGTTCTTGGATCTTTCGGATAACATTTTATCTGGAAAGATTCCAGATGAAATTAGTCAGATCAAGAATCTTCAGCTACTGAATCTGATGCGAAACCGGTTAACCGGTCCGGTTCCGGCCGGCATCGGAGATTTGAATCATTTGCAGGTTCTTGAGCTTTGGAACAATTCATTGACAGGGACATTGCCTAGAAACCTTGGAAAGAATTCACCATTGCAGTGGTTAGATGTATCATCCAACTCACTCTCTGGTGAGATTCCAGAGAATCTTTGCACCATGGGGAATCTTACCAAGCTTATACTCTTTAATAACGGTTTCTTTGGTCCAATTCCAGCAAGTTTATCCTCGTGTTCTTCCCTCGTTCGCGTTCGAATTCACAACAATTTTCTTTCAGGGACGATTCCTATTGGTTTTGGCAAGCTTAAGAAGATTCAGAGATTGGAACTGGCCAACAATACTCTCACCGGTGGAATTCCGGATGACATTGCTTCTTCAACGTCGCTTTCTTTCATTGATTTCTCAAGAAACAAGCTCTGTTATTCGCTTCCTTCGATGATTTTCTCCATTACAAATCTTCAGACCTTCATTGTTTCCAACAACAACTTGGAAGGAAAAATACCAGATCAGTTGCAGGACTGTCCCTTGCTTGGTGTCCTTGATCTCTCTTGGAATTGCTTATCTGGAAGCATTCCGGCTAGCATTGGTTCGTGTAAGAAATTGGTGAGATTAAACATGCAGAACAACCAATTGACTGGAGAAATTCCGAAAGCAATAGCGAGCATGCCTACATTGTCCATTCTTGATCTTGCTAACAATTCTCTGACTGGTAAAATACCTGAAAACTTTGGTATGTCGCCGGCGTTGGAAACATTCAATGTTTCGTACAATAAGCTAGAAGGCCCTGTCCCTGCAAATGGTGTGCTAAGAGCGATTAATCCGAATGATCTCGCTGGCAATGCCGGCCTCTGTGGTGGTGTCCTCCCTCCATGTGCCAAATCATCTTCATATTCGTCAAGCCATGGAAATTCATATACAAAGCATATTGTTCTAGGATGGATCATTGGAGTATCAACAATCTTTGCTGTTGCAATTGCGATTTTAGCTGCAAGATCATTATACATGAGATGGTACACCAATGGATTGTGCTTCTTCCCAAATGGATTTTATAAGGGTAACAAACGGTGGCCGTGGCGATTGATGGCATTTCAGAGGGTTGATTTTACAAGTACTGATATTCTGTCCTGCGTCAAGGAAACAAATGTGATTGGAATGGGGGCAACCGGCGTTGTCTACAAGGCCGAGATAGCACAATCAAGTACCGTTGTTGCAGTCAAGAAATTGTGGAGATCAGGATCTGATATTGAAGTGGGAAGCAGCGATGATCTTGTCGGCGAGGTGAATCTTCTAGGGAGGCTAAGGCATAGGAACATTGTTAGGCTATTAGGATTTCTTTATAATGACACTGATTTGATGATCATTTATGAGTTTATGCACAATGGAAACCTTGGGGATGCCTTGCATGGCAAGCAAGCTGGAAGATTGCTTGTGGATTGGGTTTCGAGGTATAACATTGCTCTGGGAGTCGCGCAGGGGCTCGCTTATCTTCACCATGATTGTCATCCGGCCGTTATCCATCGAGACATCAAGTCGAGTAACATACTGCTCGACATGAATCTCGAGGCAAGAATAGCTGATTTCGGGTTAGCCAAGATGATGATGCATAAGAATGAAACTGTCTCCATGATTGCTGGATCCTACGGATACATTGCCCCAGGTGAGAATTTACTTTTACTTTATGTAGGATTAATGTTTACTTTGTTTTTAGAAAGCTTAACAAGTACGATGGTCAAAAAGATCATAGCAATGACAGCATAGTTATTAGGATTGAATAAAAGCATCATGTTATTTAGAGTAGTGGTTAACTTTAGTCTTTGACAAAATTGCAAATATGAATCATGTTAGTCCTTAAACACTTATACATCACTATGTCATAACATTCCACTTGACGTCTAGGGTAACATCAATCAAGAATATATTCGAATTAGTCCACCAAGATAACCATTTTGTTAGTATCCCACTTATTTCATATGCCTTTTGTTTTTAAACACGTTTCCATACCTTGGAGCATAGTTGTCCCTGTGACCTCAAGGTCACGGGTTCAAGCCGTGAGAGCAGCCACTAATATGTAATTATTAGGTTAGATTGTCTACATGACACTCTCTGGATGCAGTCATTCTCTAAATTCTACATTAACACAGGATGCTTGTGTACTAAGCTGTCCTATTTTCTTTTTCCATAAATTGCAAGAACTAACACCAGTGCAACTTGAAGGACAAAATCGACGTTTCCTCATATGATTTATATGAAGATTAGTCAAAATAACTTTTCTCTTTCTCAGATGCATAAGATTCACATTGCCAACTATCTAAGTGCTTCATTATTTTGCAGAATATGGATACTCATTGAACGTGGATGAAAAGATAGATATCTACAGTTATGGTGTAGTATTACTGGAGCTTCTAACAGGAAAGAGGCCCTTGGATCCAGAATTTGGAGAATCAGTAGATATAGTAGGGTGGATTAGAAGGAAAATAGAGACTAAATCCTTAGAAGAAGCATTAGACCCTAGTGTAGGAAGCTCCAAGCATGTTCAAGAAGAGATGCTTTTGGTTCTCAGAATAGCACTTCTTTGCACTGCAAAACTACCAAAAGATCGACCCTCCATGAGAGATGTGATAATGATGCTCGGAGAAGCAAGGCCAAGGAGGAAGAGTGCTATGAGCAATGAAACTTTTGAAGCTAACAAGGGAATGCAAAATATTAGCACTTCACCAGTTAGTGGCCTTATTTGAGGAACCAAATTAGATTATCAAACTCTCGTGTTAACTCTTAAAATTATTATTAGAAGTTTACAAGTTTAGGTCTCCACAAAGAGCTTAGAACTTTAGGAGTAAATCCTCGTGAGTTTACGAGTTGATTCCCTTACCAGCAGCAAAACCAGATTCTTTTTTCTTTTTCTTTTTTTCTTTCAGTGTACTTAGATCTATATAGTTTTGTTAGTTTCATGTAATCTAGTAAATGAATCTATTGGTGAATATTTTGTTAAGATATCTCGGGGTATGTCAAAATGATTAATTTTTGGCAGATAAAACTTGTAATTTCTCATGTATCCTGTTTCTGATAAAGTGGCATGTTAATGTAATTCTGCCAGAAAAACAGACAAAGCAACTGAGGAATACAACTGATAAATTTTGTCTCATTTCTTGATTCGTGTGATTTGTGTTCACATTTTTCCCTTATTTTTATTGTGATCAATTCACTAGACCGTTCCAAAGGAATTGAAATTCATGTAGCTCCGTTTGTCAGTTCACTTAATCTGACAGGCTTGATTTCTGAAGTTATCAAATTTACAATTTCAACCCCATTAAAAAAAAAGTAAACATGGCAGCTCCCGTACAAAGCATCTTGCATTATTCAAGATCTTGAGAAGGATTCCAGCCCAAAGAAGGAATATAACCGTATAAGCAACCTGACCTATATATATATATATATATATATATATATATATATATATATATATATATATATATATATATATATATATATATATATATATATAAACCCTCAAGTATTGCTCTAATGTTCCCTTTCTTTTAAAAGATAGTAGTAAATAAAATAAAATAAAACCTATTTCAAACTCTGCTTCTGTTATTTGCCAGAAAATAATTTAAGAATGGAAATAAAAATGATGTTATTCACACGTATTATATCATGGTGTGTTATGTAGAATTGTGAACCTGCATATTTAGGGTTCTATAAAATGCAACTTGCGTTTGGAGGGAACGAAAAAAATGCAAGTTGCATTTTAACCTAAACGAAAAAAAAGAAAGAAAACATTATCGTGCGTTTTATCTAGGAGGATTGCATGGACAAAACGTGTCCATCTTTTGAATAAAAACAAGAAATCTTTTTTCATCAATCTTTTTGCCCAGAAATTAATTTGATTATGGATAAAAGATTGGTGATAAACTTGTATATGTATGCATGGTGTGTTATCCATAAATGTGGACCTGCGTCAGGGGCGGAGCTAGAAAAAATATTAGAGGGGGGCTAAAATTATTTACAAAATAAAATAATATTAAAATAAATTTTTGAGAAGGGGCTAAACTGAAATTTACATGTAATTTACATGTAAAAAATTAAAATTAGGGGGGCCGTTGCCCCCTTTCCCAGTATGTAGCTCCGCCCGTCCTACGTTGATTAGAGACTTGCAAAATGCAGGTGTTGGAATAAAAAATCTGCCGCTGCTGCAAAACGCAGGCTGCGATTGAGCTGGGAAGAGAACCAGCAAACGAAACGTGCCCTATATGCCGACAGGAGCAGGTTTTGACCAACATGGAACTGCGCAAAACACAGGCTTCCTAGCTGCACGTGCGCCACGTGTTCTCGAAGGGTGTTCAACTTGGTCCTTATAAGCCAAAACGCATATTGGAAGGGGAGCAAAGTAAAAAACGAGTTACATAAGCAAAGTGAGGAAGAGTTGAAGAAGAGTGAGAAAGCAAGAGTTAAAAGTGAAGGAGCTAAGTGTTGCCGAAGAAGAACTGGACGGTAGAAAAAAAAGTTGCGTGATTATACCAAACCGAAAGAATATATTATTGAGTATTTGGAGTTATTAATATTATTATAACTAATATTATGTTGTTATTTATTTCTCGTTACAGTTTAATTTTTTTAATATTGTTATTATATTATTATTGTTATTATTAGGCAAATTAATCTCTGTATTGTTAGTGACATTATTATTATTATTATTATTATTATTATTATTATTATTATTATTATTATTATTATAATAGTGGGTATGTTAATGATAATAATTTATTAATAATTTTTAATGACAATAATGTGTAATAATTTATTATTATTTTTTATGATAATAATAATAATAATAATAATAATAATAATAATAATAATAATAATAATAATAATAATAATAATAATAATAATAATAATAATAATAATAATGTATAGTAAATGGTTTTTTTTAACAATGTTTAATTTAAAAAAATTATTATGTTTAATACTTTATTAATATTTTCTAATAATAAGTAATATTGTATGTTAATAACATACCGGTTTAGGATATAGATAATATAATAAATGGTTATTATTATTGTTATTATTGTTATATTCGAGTAATTATTATTATAATTAGTATATTATTATTATTATTTTATAATACTGGTTATGATAGTGAGAATAAGTTATTATTAATTTTTAATAATTAATAATACTATTTAATAAATAATAGATAAATAATTATGATTTTTTAATAATTTATTATTATGTGTTAAGATAATAATAATAATACTGTTTAATTATTGTTGTTATTTTTTTTTGAACAAATTATTAACTGATATTATTTAAAATTTAATAATTATCATTTTTTTTGCAGGCTATCAGAAATTTGTTACCCAGAAAACTGGATCCGCTCGATACCTTTAACGAGGTAGCTGCAGTGGCACTGGCATTGACTGAGTTTCAACACGTTTTGCGAGTAGGCGAAATGAGAGGTCATTCTGCACTACTGAATGCTTTGGTGAAACGCTGGAGGTCGGAGACTCGCACATTTCATCTTCCGATCGGTGAAGTGACGGTGACGCTGGAAGATGTGAGCTATATTCTTGGTCTCCCGATTAATGGGGAGGCCATTACGGATAGATCAGATAGCAGTCACCAGTTTTTGGTGGAGAACTGCATTGCATGTTTTGGTCGGGAGCCCGGTCCGGAAGATCACGTGTTCGGGAAGGTTAATATTGTTTGGGTCGGGCGGTGCAGAGACATCGAGCCGTGTGATACTCAGGAGTCTCTTGAGCGGTACGTCTGAGCGCACATTTTCTACGTGCTCGGAACAGTTGTGTTTTCCGATAAGTCGACCATTTCACTGAACTCGAAGTTTCTACCGCTACTTCGGAATTTTCACCGGATTTCAGAGTACAGTTGGGGGGCAGCTAGTCTGGCACACCTATACAGATCGTTGCGTCGTGCATCACGATACAACTGCAAGGAAATGGATGGTCCACTGATACTACTTTTTGTTTGGGCGTGGAAGCGTATGCCGTTCCTGGCACCTATACCCCGCGATCAACTCGGCGATGTTGGTGTTCCACTAGTGCAACGGTATTGGCTTTTATCGTTATTGTTATTGTTATTATTATTTTTATTAATTTGGTATTTGTTCATACCCTGGGTCAAGCTGTCCGACCCGGGATGTTCTACAGACAAAGCGACCGACCTCTTCAGGTCAGGACAACCCGACCTCTTCTCAAAGAGCTCGGCCAAGTCACAGGAAGGCCCAAACAAAGGGCCTAAACAGAGGAACACGTCCCAAATCCAAGGGCGGCCCAAGCCCGTAGAGATAAAGGCGGTTCTCTTGAAGATAAGAGGACCCCAGTCAAAGATAATATAAAGATAAGATAAGATAACTAACTTATCTCATCCAAAGAGGTCACTCTACACCATTATAAATACACTGGAGCACCCAGGTATAATTCATACTCTGATTCTACTCAATACCTGCTTAATACCCTTGCTAACTTAAGCATCGGAGTCCCTTGTAGGTACCCCCCACCCTCCAGGGACGAAGGATCAGCACCATCACCAAGTCCAACAAGTCGGATACAACAGCTCTGACCCACACAGAAGATCTCGTCCGAGATCGAACTATAGTTTCAGGTAACCCTCAGAACATTGGCGTTGTTTCCGGGGAACCTGGAAGTCATCCCGTTTCCATGGCGGACGACCATGACAACGACCACACCTCAGATCTAGAAGAAAGAACACCGCACAAAAACGTGGGCACAACACCAAAAGATACTCCTCAAGTCAATAATAAAAACTCCCCAAACGAGGGAGCCTTGGAGGCATTCCAAAATCGGTTAAAACAACTCGAGGAAGACGCTCTACGTCAACGAGAGGCCGAAAAGGATCTACAAAGAGAAATAAGACGACGCCGGGAATTGGAGAATAAACTCCTAAAACTTGAAGCCGATGTCAAGACTAAAGCCAGCCAACCCACCCCCGAAGATAGCACCCGCAAGGAACAAGACCCATTCACCAGGGAGATCATGAAAACAAGAATCCCAAAAGACTTCAAACTCCCAGACATGACCTTGTATGACGGCACAACGGATCCCAGCCATCATCTCAGCAACTTTAGAAGCAGAATGTACCTCACCGATGCCTCAGATACAGTTCGTTGCAAAGCCTTTCCAACCACTTTAACAAAAACAGCAATTAGATGTTTCGACGACTTGGCTAAAAAATTTCTGGCCAGATTCTCCATCCAAAAGGGCAAAGCAAAACATGCTCCGAGCTTACTAGGAATCAGACAAGCTACATGGAGAGATTCAACAAAATATGCATGGATATACAAAACCTTCCAACAGAAGCTGCCATCATGGGCCTCATTAACGGTCTGCGAGAAAGGCCTTCTAGTCAATCCATATCAAAGAAGTATCCCACATCTCTGAACAAGGTGCAGGAGCGAGCAGAAAAGTACATCAACATAGAGGAAAACTCCCGATTAGGAGAGACTTCAAAACCAGGGTTCACCCCTCGGGATAAAGACAAAGATTCCAGAAAAAAAGGAAGATCGACATGGAGAAAAAATAAAAAAGTACCACAATTACACCCCTCTTCGGGTGTCTCTTGTGGATGTCTACAGAGAAGTTTGCAACACAGAAAAAATACCACTAGCTCAACCACTCAAAGGTAAAAAAGGAAAAGGAAACCGGGCTGAATACTGTGAATATCATCGGATCCACGGACACTCCACCAATAAGTGTTTTGACTTAAAAAATGTCATAGAAAAGCTCGTACGAGAAGGAAGGTTAGATTGATACCTGGCCACCCACAAAGATGAACAAAGGAAAAGAAAAAGAGCAGAAGATGTCGGACCAACTATGCGATCATCCCAGACACCAGAAAGACACGTCCACATGATACACGGTGGATTCGCCGGAGGAGGAATCTCCAAGTCATCCTGCAAAAGATATCTCAAAGACATATATCACGTCGCAGAAAGGAAGGAAGCACTCGACATCCCGTCGATCACTTTTACCAAAGAAGACGCATCCGGCATCACATCAGGACATGACGATCCCATGGTCATCACAATTATACTGGCAAACGCAAATCTCCATCGCACACTGATAGACCAGGGGAGCTCTGCCGATATCTTATTCAAAACCGCCTTCGACAAACTCGGCTTGGAAGAAAAGGAACTCAGAGCATATCCGGACAGCCTGTTCAGGTTAGGAGAAACCCCGGTTCAACCAATGGGATACATTTCGCTCCACACAACTTTTGGAAAGGGAAGTCAATCTAGAACACTCAAAATAGACTACATCGTCGTTGACGTAAGCTCAGCCTACAATGCTCTAATAGGTCGGACAACGTTAAATCAACTCGGCGCAATAGTCTCGACTCCGCCTCTATGCATGAAATTTCCAACCGCAGAAGGAATAGCCACAGTAAAAGCAGACTAGAAAATGGCGCGCCACTGTTACAAAAAAAGTCTAAACCTCAGAGGCAGAGGTGAAGAATTCCACACAATCGAGCTTGGTGGAGCTCGGAGGCGGGAGGAGCTTCGCCCACAACCTGAAGGAGAAATAGAGAAAATCCAGATCGGAAACACCCCGGACCAAATAACCAACATCGGCACACTCCTAAAAGGGGACACAAGAGAATCACTCATACAGTTCCTACGTGATAATGCCGACCTCTTTGCGTGGAAGGCCGTAGACATGCCAGGTATAGATCCCAAACTAATGTGCCATAAGCTAGCAGTCTACCCAGGATCTCAGCCGGTACAACAAAGGCGCAGAAAGTTAGGACCAGAATGCTCTCAAGCGGTGGAAGAACAGGTACGAGCTCTACTGGAGGCAGGCTTCATAAGAGAAGTCAAATACCCGCTATGGCTTGCTAATGTCGTTTTGGTAAAAAAGTCAAATGGGAAGTGGAAAATGTGCACCGACTATACCGATCTCAACAAAGTTTGCCCAAAAGATCCTTATCTGCTCCCAAACATTGACGCACTGGTAGATGCCTCCTCTGGATACAAATACCTCTCCTTTATGGACGCATACTCGGGATATAACCAAATCCCAATGTACCCACCCGACCAAGAAAAAACCTCTTTCTTAACCCCAAAGGCAAACTACTGCTACATTGTTATGCCTTTTGGTCTCAAAATTGCGGGAGCCACTTACCAAAGATTAATGAACAAAGTCTTTTCGGACCACATCGGAAAGATCATGGAGGTCTACGTAGACGACATGCTAGTGAAGACGCAAAATGAAGAGATGTTATTATCCGACTTGACACAAGTATTCAACACCACAAGACGATACGACATGCGACTCAATCCCACAAAATGCACCTTCGCAGTAGAAGTAGGTAAATTATTGGGTTTTATGATCACACAGAGAGGAATCGAGGCAAACCCGGACAAGTGTAGGGCCGTACTCGACATGAAAAGCCCGACTTGTATTAAAGAGGTACAGCAACTCAACAGACGGCTGGCAGCCTTGTCCAGGTTCCTGGCAGGATCCGCAATAAGACCTCTCCCCTTCTACGCCACTCTAAGGAAGGGAAAGGAATTTGAATGGATAGATGAATGCGAGCAAGCCTTCCAAGACTTCAAAAAATTTCTGGGACAGCCACCTATATTAAGCCAACCACGGGAAGGGGAACCACTCATCTTGTACCTCGCAGTGGGAAATCAGGCAATAGCCTTAGCATTGGTCCGAGAAGACAACAGCGGGCAATAGCCCATATACTTTATCAGCAAAGCATTACAAGGAGCCGAGCTAAACTACTAGAAAATAGAAAAGTTCGCTTACGCTCTCATAATAACATCTCGACAACTTCGCCCGTATTTCTAGTCTCACACCATTAAAATTCGGACCAACCAGCCCATAAAAGGAATCTTACAGAAAACAGACTTGGCAGGTAGAATCTTTCAATGGGCAGTCAAGTTGTCTGAATTCGACCTTCAATACGAAGCTCAGTCGGCCATCAAATCCCAATATCTGGCTGACTTTATTGCGGAATTCACGGACACACCAGAAATCCCCACAAAATGGAATCTATACGTGGACGACTCCTCAAATAAAACGGGAAGTGGCGCAGGCGTAATAATTGAAAGCGACCGGGGAACCCAGATCGAACTCTTCCTCAAATTTGGGTTCCCTGCCTCAAACAATCAAGTGGAATATGAGGCACTACTAGCTGGTTTGAAGCTGGCTAGGGAGGTGGGAGCTCAAAAACTTATCATCTTCAGCGACTCACAGATAGTCACTTCACAAATAACAGGCAGCTACCAAGCCAAAGATCCTACCATGAAAAAATATCTGGACAAAACCAGGGAAGAGCTCGGACAACTCAGAGAGTATAAGATTCGACACATACCCCGAGAACAGAATGCCTGGGCCGATGCACTCTCAAAACTAGCCAGCACCAAACCAAGAGGCAACAATAGAAGCCTTATCCAAGAAATTCTACAAAATCTATCAATCTCGGAAGAAGGAAAGGTCCTAGCCATAACAGGTCGCGATCAGGGATGGATGACCCCCATAATTAATTACCTAACAGCAGAAGCCCTCCCCACAGACGAGAAAGAGGCAAAAAGGTTAAAACGGGAAGCACAATACTACACCATCATAAATAATGCTAAAACATTATCTAAAAACATTAATGCTAAATTAGCATTTAGGCAATAAGGGGCAGCAATGTATAGTAAACAAAGTCAATAATCCAACACTTATGATGAAAAGAGAGAAAATAAAATGAAAAACAAAACTAAGACTAACTAATCAACTAACTAACTAACTAATTAACTAACTAACTAGCTATCAACTAACTAAAATAGATGGTTATCGATGGTGTTTGGAAGTGTTGGATGAGGGGTAGGAGGAGGGAAGAAGAAAGGAGAAGGAAAAGAGATGGAAAGAGGAGAAGAAAAGAAATGGATGGAAGAGAGGGCATCCACGCGCACGCACGCATGACGCGCGCGCGTCGATGGCTTATTTCGAGAGTGGCGCGTACGCGTCAGGTGCGCGTACGCGCAAGTGGGGTTGTGCCAAAGGCACAACGCACGCATAGTGCGGGCCTAACTCTCGGGTTAATGCATGGAAGGTGGAACTTCTCAACCCACGCGTACGCGTGCATGGCGCGCTCGCGTGGATTGTCGAAAATGCTTAATGTACGCGTACGCGTGCAGTGCGCGTACGCGTGGATGGTGCTCTGTTTTTCAAAAATTTTTGATACGTTTTTACACTAATCCAAGCATTCCAAACCTCCAAACAGCTACCAAAACACCATAAAACCTTATTCAACATACTAAACTACCAAATATACTCAACAAACTATCAAAACATGAAATTAAACTAATTCTACCAAATATTTACAAAAGAGAAAATGAAAAGAAGTTACCATGGTGGGGTGTCTCCCACCTAGCACTTTTATTTATTGTCCTTAAGTTGGACTTATGGGGAGCTCCTCATCAAGGTGGCTTGTGCTTGTATTCATCTTGGAACTTCCACCAATGCTTGGACTTCCAATAAGCTCCATCATTCAAGATTAATATCTCCAAGCTTTGATGGAGTTCTTCACAAACCATGGGCTCCCAATGTTGATCCTCATGTGTTCCTGGATCCCATATTTTATCTTCGCACCCATCTCCAAGTTGATTATCATTAATCCATGTGGGTGGTGAGCAAGGTGAATTCTCAACAAAGTGACCAAACATCCTTCTAGACCCATGTACTCTAGTTATACACCAACCTTTGCTATCAAGCTTTGGACATGTGACCATAATGAACCTAGGATGATGCTTCCAACCACTAACCATCTCCTTTTTACTCTTAAAGCCACAAATATATCTAAGTTGACCATCCGTCTCAAGCAAACCATATTCAAGGGGAATAACAAAGCTTAAGTATAAGGAATTTACCCACTTGAATGAGAGAATGGATGGTGGTGGCTTGGGGAGAGGTATCTCTAATGTGCTAGTAAGCTCTACTCCCTTGTTTGCTTCCTTGATTTCCTCCACCTTTTCACAAACTTCTTCACTTTCAATCCTTTGTTCATCAACTTCTTCTAACTCTTCTCCATCACTCAAGTCATAAATGGGAGGTTGAGAGAAATCTACCTCCACATCACTTTCAAATTCATTGGGAGAAGGTTCTTCAAATTCAAAGGATTCTTCACCAAGAAGATTGGATGCATGATCTTCATCACCAAGGGAACTCAATTCTTGCTTTACTCCTTCCAAGTCTTCACATGGGATATGCCTTGGAGGTTGTACACATTCCTCCTCAACATCAACTTCAATCTTCTTGGAGGGGTTTTCTATAACTCTAGGTTCCCATGGAGGTTCCGCATCTCCTAAGTCTTCAACCACTTCTTCCTTTTCTTCAATGGTCATAGGTTCCTCCAATTGTTCTAACACAAAGTACCATTCCTCCTTTTCCACCGAAGTTTCCAATCTCTCTTTTAAGCTATGCTCCTCTTTAGATTCTTCACATGCAACCATGGGAGTTCCTTGAGTGTCCAAAAGTTGGGATGCTAGCCGGTTTACCACCTCATCTAAGGTGGTCATGAATTGTTGCACATCCCTTGTCATCTCCTCTTGTCCTTGAAGAAGAACGCCGAGGGTTTCATCCATTAGAGATTGGGGTGGATGGGAGGGTTCATCATTTTGGAGAAAGGGTTCATTATAGGAAGGTGGTTCTTCTTGGTAAGGTGGTGGTGTGTATTGAGGTGGTTCTTGGGAGTAGTAATCTTGGAATTGTGGTTCCATGTATGGCTCATATGGTTCAAAAGTTGGTTGGTGTGATGGATAAGGATCATGGTCATAGGGAGGTGTTTGTTGAAAATAGGCTTGTGAGTGTGGTTGAGGTTCATGTTGAGGATATGACTCATAGGCATATGGTGGTGGTTCTTGAAAATCACAAGGAGATTCACCATAGCCATTTGATTGGTATGCATCATGGAATGGCTCTTCTTCATAGTTCATTGGTGGAGGTTGTTGCCAAGAAGATTGATCATAAGCATATGGCTCCTCCCACCTTTGATTATCCCATCCTTGATACACAACTTCATTATAGTTCTCATCACCTACAACATAATTGTAACTACACTCATAGCCAAAGTGAGAATTCATGATAGCAAGAGAGGGCAAAAACAAAAATAGTAACAAATAAAGAGAACAAACTAAAAACTAACAAAGAAGCAAAAAGCAAACATATTCACAATATCCACATATATACAATAACCAATAACATAACACCATTGCAATTCCCCGGCAACGGCGCCATTTTGACGAATGGATTTTTGATGGTTTAGAATTTCACAAATGAATTCTCGTTGCAAGTATAGTTTCTAAACCAAGCAATAATCCTTTCATACAAAAAGTTGTTTGTCACTAAAACAAACCCCTAAATTTATAAACCGAAGTATTCAAACCTCGGGTCGTTCTCCCTAGGAATTACAATAAAGTGTCTTGTTATTGGTTGTGAGTTATTTTGGGGTTTTTGAGATTATGGACAAGAATTATAAATGGCAAGGGAAATAACCTAACAACTAATAAAGCTCTTGGCAAGATATGAGAACTAGAAGTCCTATCCTAGTTATCCTCCTCAATTGTGATAACAAATTATCCATTACTCCCACTTAGTTAACCTCTAACCATGGAGGAAAGTCAAGTGGATGAATCAATTTGATTCCTCAAGTCCTAATCAACTCCTAAAGGAAAGACTAGCTTTAGAGGTATTCAAATCAATTAGCAACTTCTAATTATCAATCAACAAAAGGATTAGATAACTCAAGAGTCACTAATTACTCAACCAAAGCCAAGAGGAACAAAAGCTACACTAAAATCCTACCAAGCATTTCATCAAACACTTGGAAGGCACAAAAGAAAAGCAAAGCAAATTAACAACAAGAAGAGAATCTAACAACAATTATTGAAAGAAATTAACAACAACAATCAAAAGAAACACGATTATTATGAATTACCTTGAATTGAATTGAAAGAAAGTAGAAGGAACAATACTAGATCTACAACAAAATATAAGAACAACATAAAGGAAATTACAACAAAAGAATGGAAGAAGAATGAATGTAACTACAAGGAATTGAGAAGATAGAAGTAGAAGAAGATGAATCTAAATCTAGATCTAAGAACTAAACCTAATCCTATTCCTAATTCTAGAGAGAAGTGAGAGCTTCTCTCTCTAGAAACTACTTCTAAACTAAACTATGACTAATGGTAACTAACATGTGTTTCCCTCTTCACTCCTTGGGTTAAATAGCATCAGAAAATGAGTTGGATTGGGCCCACAAGGCTTCTAAAATTGCTGGCCACGTTTTGCTTCAAGTGGACTAGGTGGCAGCAACGACGCATGCGCGTACTATGCGCGTGCGCGCCACCATACTTGTAGCAACTATGGCAAATCTTATATCGTTTCGAAGCCCCCGGATGTTAGCTTTCTAACCCAACTGGAACCGCATCATTTGGACCTCTGTAGCTCAAGTTATGGTCATTTAAGTGCGAAGAGGTCGGCTTGACAGCTTTCCGGTTCTTTCATTTCTTCATGAGTTCTCCAACTTTTCATGCTTTCTTTCTTCATTCCTTTGATCCAATCTTTGCCTCCTAAACCTTAAATCACTTAACAAACATATCAAGGCATCTAATGGAATCAAGGAGAATTAGATTTAGCTATTTTAAGTCCTAAAAAGCATGTTTTCACTCTTAAGCACAATTAAAGGAGAATATACAAAACCATGCTATTTCATTGAATAAATGTGGGTGAAAGGTGATAAAATTCCCTAAAATCAATACAAGATAAACCCTACAAATGGGGTTTGTCAAGGATCACCCAAAGTAATCCACTTTAGCGAAAAAGCCAATTCCCAACTTTAAAGGGAAGAGCTCGACTTACTTCCAGAAATCCGAGAAAAAGCTCAGATAAGAGAAAAAGCGCTGAAACGACGAATGGCCTCCAGATACAACCAAAAAGTAATACAGCGGGCCTTTGCTGAAAACGACCTCATCCTAATCCGAAACAATATAGGAACAACTCGACCGGGAGAAGGAAAGCTAGCTGCAAACTGGAAAGGACCATTCCGAGTCACAGAAGTCTTGGGAAAGGGCTATTACAAAGTTTCTGAACTTGATGGGCGAGAGCTGCCTAGATCATGGCACGCCTGTAACCTAAGAAGGTACTATAGCTAGGGATGATAAAAGATCTTGGACAAGGCGCACTCTTTTTCCTGAAAAAGGTTTTTTAACGAGACGCCCCGCCAAGACCTACAAATCACCCGACTTAGGAAATTAATCCACATATATTTGCATTCTTCTTTAATAAAATTTGCTCAGATTCTCTACAAACGCTCAAGTCGTATTATTCTGAAAACATTCATCGCCCGATTATAAAGCTACAGATCGACAAAAAGTGAAAATCGAATTCACTGCACGATCACGATGAAAACGAGGGCTAAAAACCCAGATTCTACAAAATCGGCAAAGGTGAAAACAGAATAATGCAAGAAGTTATAGAAAGTGATCCATAGAAAGGACCTGACGAGGACCTAATAAAATGGATTGCTATAAAATAACTTAAAGACTGGCCGGCACAAAAAAGTCGGACCAGCCACAACAACCCAAGTTATAAGTAAAGCCCTGGAAAGAGGTCTGGCCAACCCTATAAAAGAGGATTACTATAACTTCGAAGAGCCCGATAGGAGGAGGTCGGACTCCTACAAAAAGTTACAAAGATAATCCCTGAAAGAGACCTGAACAAAGGTCCAAGAAAGAGGATTATCAAGTAACTCGACAGAGCCCGACATGACAAAGTCGGCCCGAAAAGATAAAGTTACAAAGATAATCCGTGAAAGAGACCTGAACAAAGGTCCAAGAAAGAGGATTATCAAGTAACTCGACAGAACCCGACGTGACAAAGTCGGCCCCGAAAAGATAAAGTTACAAAGATAATCCCTGAAAGAGACCTGAACAAAGTCCAAGAAATAGGATTATCAAGTAACTCAACAAGGCCCGACATAACAAAATTGGCCTGGGCAGATAAAAGCTACAAAGATAAATCCCTGAAAGAGACCTGAACAAGGTCCAAAAAGAGGATTATCAAGTAACTCGACCAAAAGTCCGACATGACAAAGTTGGCCCAAGACAAAAAACTACAAAGGTAATCCCTGAAAGAGAGGGCTTATTACGATAAACGACAGTTTAAGATCGATGAGAGCAACGTCAGGCCAAAGGATCAAGTTAATCATGTCAGATAGAAACTTACGAAGGCACCAAGACAAGTGCAAACAGACATAATATAGAAACTACCGAGTTACGATAATAAACTCCAGAGGTCATCAAAGACCAGCCCCGGAAGCTAGAGAAATACTTTGTTTTTCAAAACGAAAGTTGCTAAACGAGCAACCCTAGAAAGTGTCAACAAGTCAAACAAAACACCATTTACAAAAAGTTCAAACACCCGCAGACCGGACTATGCACAAATTTATCAGGAACAATCAAAGAGAGTCCAAAGGTTTCCCAGTAGCAACATCAACAGGAGGTGAAGGAGGACGAGTCTGGAGAGGCACCCATCCACTGTCTCGTCGCCTCGATTCAAGATCTGACAGTCAGGATCTGGCTCAATTACGGTCAAGGGGGCTGAAGGAACCGGCATGGTAGAAGCTTTCAGAGGAGGCATAGGAGGTGGTTCAACATCATCATCGGGATCATCCGGGATAATCTTGCTATCCTTTACTACATTATCAAGACTAACGAGAGTCAAATCAGCATCAGGGGCAACAATCCGGAACTGCTCCATCAGATTCTCACAGGCGGCAGTCACGCTGCCCACAAGGTGACCCTGGAGCTCAGCATAATCAGTCCGAGCAGTTTCCAAGTCATCACGAAGATGCACCAACTCCCTATAAGTCGAGACATAGCTATCTTTGTGCTTCAGTGCCATGTCCTCAACGAACTTCAAAGAAGCAGCCAAGGCAATAGAGCTAGCCTTCTCACCCTCCAGTTCCTTCTCTACCTTCGCCAACTTCACCTCCAACTCCTCCTTCAGACCCTTGATCCAATCAAATTCTGATTTAGCCTCCTCCATGAAGGATTTTGTGGCATGAATCGGGATCCCCTGAACAGTTCAGAAAATAGCCGCACCCATATGTGCCATTTTCACACTACTTTTGGTGATAAAATCCAGATGCTGAAGAAGAGACACATCATCCATGGAGAGCCCACCATAGGGGGCAATTTGCTGGTCAACAAACTCGACAGCATCAAAATCCGAGGCATCCAGTTAAAGGGCTTAGATGTTTTTTGTCTTTTTGAGGGAGGAGCACCAGAAGCAGCAACAGAAGTTTGTGGGGGATCTACCAGTCGAACCCGAGGAGTAAGGATCACTCTCCTCGGCCCAGAGGTACTTGGCACAGGCGGCTTCAGGATGGTTTGAGAAGACCCCTCCCCAGCCGCCCTGATCGAGATACTCTGTGCAGCGGCTGCCTTCCTAGCTTTTTCAAAAGCCTTCATGGAGTCGTTGTTCTTCGACATTTCTGAAAATCAGGAAAGACAGAATCAACAAACAAAGTCATGGAGCACAGGGAAAAATAGAATAAACTAAAAACACGTCAGTCAGTACCCAACACATTTCGGACTAAAGATGGGTCCCCCTGAAATTTTTTAGTATCCAGATGCGGGGGCTCCCCCCAAATATCCTCCAACACACTCACAAAGGCCTGTTCGACCTCGTCCAACATCTCCCAAGTATACCGAGACACCATGACATTCTTTTTCCACTCAAGAGGAAAAACAGGTTCATCGTTTTCATCATGAAAAAAGGGGCGAACACCCTCAACAGCTCGAACTTTAAAGAAATAGTTTTTGAAGTCCTTAAAAGACTCGTCATACATGGCAAAGACTTTATGCCCCTGAGTAAGTCTAAAGGAAACCCAAGAAGCTTTCTTTTTTGAAGAGGCCCTAGGCTTGGCCGAAACAAACAAATAGAGGAAAAGAGTTAGAGAAGGCTTGATGCCTAACTCTTGACACAGCAGCTGAAAAATCTTTATAAAACCCCACGAATTGGGATGAAGCTTGGATGGAGCAATGTTACATGACCACAATAAGTCAGTCCCAAAGGCAGAAAAAGGAAACGTAACGTTCAACTGACTAAAGAAATATTTGTAAGCATAGAAGAAGGGACACTCCCCCTCGAGTGAAGTGGGAAAACAAACTCTCTCGTCAAAACCAGGTGCTACAAGCTCATAATCCCTCTCCTGGGCATCACTACCACAAACCCTATGATGCTTTCGCAGCTCTATACAAAAATAAGAGTCCACCACAGAAATACACAGAAGAACCATAGAATCTACCCAATCAGCCATGCCCTCAGGGACTTGGTAAGACGTCTCAACAATATTTTTGCGAGAAGCCATGAGGCCAACTAGTCCTACAATAAGAAAAGAATATTGGATTACTAAAAAATAACTCGGACAATAGCAAAACAACTCGGCTACACAATCAAGCACAGTATGAGGAACAAAAGGAGACCCAAGACCTACACGAAAGATCCAGGGCCGTCCTTTGGAGGCAACCACAGAACAAAAATTCAAGGGACCTACAAGTTCACACCCCAGCAACGACCCTTCATTCTTAACCAGAAACTATCAAGAAATCATCATCTCCGTCAAAAAGAAAAAACTATCGACAAAACAAAGCCACCAAAGGAGCAACCATTTTTCAAAACGCAGCAACTTGCAAAACCCTAAAGGCACTAAACCACCAAGAAATCCATCCGAAAGCATACAGAAAGACGAAAAGAAAATCAAAAAACATACGTCGTGGCGACAGTCAAGCATGGTAGTATGAAAAGGTTCAGGCTTTCCAACAACTCAGGCAAAATCAAAACTTTATGAAAGAAACACATTCCAAAGTAAAAACAGAAGCAAGGAAAAAGTTCAAGCTATCCAAGCATATCAAATCGAGGCGTCATCAAAAGGGTCAAAAACAAAAGTAGCAAAAATAAAAAGGTGAAGAGGAAAGCGAAACCAACCTGGAAGAAGGAAGAAAACTTTGGAAAAGGGGCAGCAGAGAATCGACGGCGAAGTGGAAGCACCAAGCGAATGCCAAAACGCCACAAAGAGAGGAAACGAGAAAGTGCAGGATAGGAAACGGCGAGAAAGAAGGGGAGTTACAGGGAAAGGAAAACTGCCTCTTGGATGCAAAATTTGAAAACCAAGAGAAACGGAACGAAAACAAATTAATGGGGCATTAAAAACCGTCGCACATTCCCAAGGAAAAACGCTAAAGGCAAAAGCGCGTGCTTTCATAAGAAACGGAATAGAAATGTTCCGCATTCAAGAAAGAGCTCTACGAAAGATAAGGCGACAAAAATGCTCGAGTTCGACTTTACCCGAGAAGACTCAACCTGCAAATAAAAGACCAAGCTCGAGCAGGGGCACTGTTCATACCCTGGGTCAAGCTGTCCGACCCGGGATGTTCTACAGACAAAGCGACCAACCTCTTCAGGTCAGGACAACCCGACCTCTTCTCAAAAAGCTCGTCCAAGTCACAGGAAGGCCCAAACAAAGGGCCTAAACAGAGGAACACGTCCCAAATCCAAGGGCGGCCCAAGCCCGTAGAGATAAAGGCGGTTCTCTTGAAGATAAGAGGACCCTAGTCAAAGATAAGATAAAGATAAGATAAGATAATATAACTAACTTATCTCATCCAAAGAGGTCACTCTACACCATTATAAATACACTGGAGCACCCAGGTATAATTCATACTCTGATTCTACTCAATACCTGCTTAATACCCTTGCTAACTTAAGCATCGGAGTCCCTTGCAGGTACCCCCCACCCTCTGGGGACGAAGGATCAGCACCATCACCAAGTCCAACAAGTCGGATACAACAGCTCCGACCCACACAGAAGATCTCGTCCGAGATCGACCTATAGTTTCAGGTAACCCTCAGAATAGTATTCTTATTAATATTATTATTCTGTTTTTCGTTAGGTGGAGTCATTGGCATCGACATACAAGATATATAAGGAGGCTTACTGCGTATTTTAGGCGAGGACTCGACGACATGGGAGTTGACGATGTAAGTTGTACCATTAATGTCCAATATTTTTATTTAGAAGAATAGTTCAAATGCCGGCATATGCCCAGTAGTTTCAGGATCCGGCATATGCCCAGCAGTTTCAGGACCCGGCATATGCCCAGCAGTTTCAGGATACAGCATATGCCCAACAGTGGCTGGCATATCAGCAGCATGCAGCATACATACCGGAATCACAGCCGCCTCAGGCATCTAAGCCCTACATACCACATCTAGTAATTCCAGCCGAGGGTCACTTTAGTTCGTTGGGTGGATCTGACATCATAAGCTTCTTTTAGGTCCTGAGAGATGCAGATTTTTTTATCCCCCGATGCCACCGCAGGAAGGGCCTGCTACATCTCAACATTCTGGTGGTCGTCGCACCACTTCAGGCCTTGCTAGTGACTTTGACTTTGATCAATCGACAGGTCATATAGATCCGCCCGGTCCTTCCGCACCACCACGCGGCTAGTTGTTTGATTTGAATGAGTACCCACAGTAGGAAGAGGTAGACTTGGGATACGACTTGCAGCACTGGTATGATCTTGGTGGAGCGAGTGCTCCGGGGATGACTGGCTCCGGTTTGTATGACACTGGTGGTGCGAGCATGACAGATTTCGGTGTTCCTGACATTGGCAGTGGGCTGGATGCCGGTGTGTCTCAGGGTCATCTATATAACTTATGGACACAGACTGCGCCTCCGGACAAATACACCCAATCCTTGTATTAGAAGAAGGGTCGAGAAAGTAGTCTATTGCAGTTGATGTTGTATTCAGTGTTGTATTCAGATTTGTATTCAGTATCGTTTCTTATGATTCTGCTCAGTATTATTATTATGACATATTTAGCTTTGTTCTCGTCTAACTCTGTTTGGATCGAAAATGTTTATTCTCTAAAAAATTAAATAACGAGGTTAAAAACTTTATCTATTATAAATTGTTAACTAGGTTAAAGTAAATGAAGAGGTTACAAAAAAAGCAACATATAATTGTGAAGTAGGTTATAACAAAGTTACATTGAAAAGCTTAACCACTAATGACCTCTAGCGCAGTTTGGACCTACGCGCTGAGGACATCGGTTGCAGCTATGTCCCTTATGTCCACATATAGTGCACCAGCGAGGACCACGCATTTCATGCGAATCCATCTCATTCAAGTAGCGGGTGGACTTCGGTCTTCCTTTTGTCGTGCGCCTCAATGTCCAGTTGGCGATCACCTTCGCTCCTTCGTGTCTATCCCACGTAGAGGGGTCACCCATCGGAACAAACTCGCCTCTGTACACCTTGCAAATTTTAGACATCTTGTACACATCGTGCACGTACACTTGCCAATCAAGACGCTGGTTGGCGCAACATGCAAGCACATGGCGACATGGAAGTCGCTCAACCTGGAAATAGCCACAGTCACAGTGTCGTTGCGCAAGGTTAACAGTGTAAATGGTACCATCTTGCATTTCACGAACCTCAAACATCTCATTACACCTGTCGAACCGGTTGACCACAACATTTTCTGCACGTCGAAAGCTTTCTTCAACTCTCTTCGTTGCAAATTCTGAATACGTGAATTCGTTGCGGAGACACTCATGAGCCTCGGCACTCTTCCGAGTGAACAACTCATTCAGCCGATAGAAAGTTGGCCGGACCAGGGCAATCACAGGAAGGTTGCATGCACCCTTCAGGACAGAATTTATGTACTCTGCCAAGTTTGTCATCATATGTCCCCAACAATGACCACCATCAAATGCCAGCACCCATCTCTCAACACCGATCTCATCGCACCATTGAGTATATGCCTCACCCCGCTCTTTAAGCCTTTGGTAGTTTTTGTTGTACTCCTGCTCCGTCTTAGAATAGCCTGTTGAACAAACCATTTAGTCATAAGCAGATGCCACAAATGTACTATCAATAGAACCATAACAACGAGTTGAAATACTTGTGTTCACCACGAGTTTATGCAAATATAGAGGCTTGAACCTCCTTAAGAAGTTGGACCCGACGTGCCTGATGCAGTACATGTGCCACGCCCTTGATGGTGACCATGCACCGTTACTGCGAGCTATTGCAGCATCGATGGAGGTATGGCGGTCAGAAATAATACCCACACCATCAATGGTAACAACATATCTCCGCAAATTCGTTAGGAAAAACTCCCATGGGTCTGCCGTCTCGCCCTCGACTATTGCAAATGCAATAGGCACAATGTTTTGATTCCCATCTTGTGCAACCGCTACTAGAAGTGCACCTTTATATTTTTCGTACAGGTGCGTGCCATCAACTTGCACCAGTGGCTTGCAGTGTCTAAATGCTACAATACACGGATAGAAGCTCCAAAAAATGCGGTGCAGAACTCTTACACCTTGAACCTCCTCACTCTCATGGTAAACGGGGAGCGTTTTGATTTGAACACGAGACCTTGACATCTTCATCGTCATTGCTTTCGACCATACTGGCAGAGTCTAGTAAGAAACTTTCCAATCACCAAAAACATTGGCAATAACTTTTTGCTTTGCCAACCAAGCCTTGCTGTTCAAACTCAACGTACAACTGTATCATCGGCACGTGAAATCGGGTTTGTTGATAAATACAAAACATCTGTTGCATACTGGCATCGTCAATGATGGGCATTAATTGAAACTGTATTAACCCACCAAATACTTGCACAGGACTTCTGTATAAAAAGTTGCTCACCCTTTTCAAAATTTTGCTTTGAATGTTATTACAAAGCCCATTTTGCAACCCGACAAAACTCATGGTACATGGAATAGAAAATGACAACGGACATTCACAAACAAAAGTCACTCCTTCATGTGTGTTTGGTATAACTTCACCGTTATAATATACTCGCAAATTTGTAATATTTTCCATAACTTCAACCTCACCTAATCCGATTTTTTTGACACACCTAACTGCCAAAAAAAAACTAAGAACTACAACATATGTATAAGAAAGAAGAGTATGATGAGTAGAAGTGGAGTGAGGCCATTTGGGCGAGGAGTGCTTCGTATTTATAGGCAGGCCTCTTCATTAAATTTTTTTTCACAAAATGCAACCTGCATTTTTCATTTTTCAAAAAAATAATCTGACAACGCAAAAAACGTATTTTGCATTTTCCAAAAAAAAAAGCTGACATACAGCACAAAACGCAAGCTGTGCTTTGTTATTACGAAAAAAAATAAACCCATCACAAAAGGCAGGCCGCGTTTGGGTTAGAATAAATTAAAAAAAAATTGAAAAGCATGCAGAAAGCAAAACGCATCCCACGTTTGTTCCCTTTCCTGAACAAAAAAAAATGAGCCAAAAGTAAAACGCATGTAACGTTTTAAACCTGACACCATAGCAGGAAAAAAATTGTCCATACATCCATTACATTGAACAATACCAAGCTTTGTTCCATAACAAAAAAAGTGAGCCCTTTTTGCCTCCATCTTATTTTTCAAGAATTAGAAAGATCATTTTCAATTAAGTTTGAATTTGTTCGTTTGAAATCGACACTTATTTTTTTATTTTTCTCTTCCATTCCATTATTCCTTAAGTCTCTTCCACTAAGGCCCACTATGCCAAAAACGAAAAAAACCCCATCCCTCTCTTTCTTTCTTTTTTCGCCCCAGGTCCATGCAAAATAGAACCTGTGTTTTGCAGGTGACGGAATCCAAGTATAATCTGCTTTTGTAAAACAGAACCTTTCAACCTAATGAATGTGTGACATATATTAATTGCTTTTCTCCTTCTTCTTCTTTAATTTATATAATCACAACTTTCCCTCTATCATTCATCATCTATGTTTTGCAATTGTTTGTGTAGAGAAAGTGAAAAATTAAGTTGAACTTATTTTTTCTTCAGCACAAATTTTTTATTTTTTTAATTTAATTTAAGTAAAATAGTTTGTAATTTTATATTAATTACAGAACATGTTATTGAGCATCTGAACAGTTCTCAATATGTAAGTTTTTTATTTTTTATTAGTATATTATAATATTATTGTTAATAATATTATTATGATTACTGTTTTTATTATTATTATCATGATATTATTATTATTATCATTGTTTTTATTATTATTATTATTTGGTTATATTATTGTTAGTGTTAGTTAATATTAGGAATAATAGTATTATTAATATTATTATATTATTATTTTACCATTATTATTATTATTATTATTATTATTATTATTATTATTATTATTATTATTATTATTATTATTATTATTATTATTATTATTATTATTATTAGGTGTAGTTAGTATTATTAAAGGTTTAATTACTCTATTGGTCCTATAGTTTCACGAAATTTTTAATTAAATACCTATACTTTTTCTCCTTTTAATCGGATCCCTCTACAAATTTTTTTTCAATTAGGTCCCTACCGTGACCAAACAATTTGATTTAACGGAATATTTCGTTCCTAAATTAATGATTTTTCTCTAACTTTTTCCTAAATTCCTAATTCTCTTTCACTCTTATTTTCTTAAAGACCAAAATAGCCCTGCCAGACTTAAACGAAAACTGTTCAGTCTCCCAAACTTAGATAAAATTTCTTCACATTCCTCTCCTCCTTCGTTCGTTTGTTGCACATTCCGTCATCAGCTGAGATCAACTCCATTAGAACGTTGCTGGAAGGTGTCACTTCTCCGGTGTCACTACCATTGTTGTTGGTGTTGCTGCTGCTTCTAGGTAAGACAATGCTTAACCTTCTCAGTCATTGAAAGGTTTTTCTTTTTCTTCTCCTGGGAGAATTTGCCACATTGTTTATTAGAGCTTCCTTTTGTTTCTGAAAATGGTTGAATAGGGATTTATGGTATTGTATTTTATTATTTTTGGTATGCAGTTATGGGTGATTCAGATTTCACCATTGAGGTCCACCATGGTGAAAAATTTGTTGACAGTGCACACGGATTAGAGTATTTAGGAGGAATGGTTATGGAGAATTTACATTTTGACGTTGATGAATGATCATTGCAAGAGATTGTGAGTGAGCTAAAGTAACTAGGGTATAAGGGATACGCCAGGTTATGGTATAAGAAACTTGGGATGGATTTAAAATCAGGTCTTAGAGAGATGAAGTCGATGGGGATGCGATGAGAATGGCTAGGTCACTGGTGTCAAGTTCTTGCAGACATTGCAAGGTATACATTGTTGATAGAATCAGAAAAGGTAACAGGATTGAAAGCACTTCTAGTGATGTTGATTATGTGCCAGAGGAAGATGAAGACAGTGGCTTTCGGTTGATAGAGGTTGAAGTGGATGCTGAGTCAGAGGCTTCTACTGATGAAGAGGTATTTGATGACAATGCTGATGATGGTGACCATAAGGATCACTTTGGGTTTGAGGTGGAGGATAATGATCTTCAATCAAATGCGTTTGGGGAATTTATTGGCCCACTGAATAATGAGAGACCTACAGCAGTTAGAACATCTCAAGGTGATGAAGGTTTAATGGAGGGTGATGAGCAAGTTGGGGGCATATCTGATGGATATGAGACTGAAGATATAGACAGTTATGAGGGGGACTCTGATGATATGATAAAAAAAGAGGAAGTTTTCCAAATACAATGAGGCAGAAATGAACAGAGAGTATGAACTTCGGGTGGGACTAGAATTTAAATCATTAAATCAATTTAAAGATGCTATTAAGAAGCATGCCCTATTGAATGGTCGGGACATCAGGTTTCGAAAAAATGATGAGGTGAGGTGCAGAGTTGTTTGCAATGGAAGAAAGGAAAAGTGCAAGTGGGTTTGTTTTGCAAGTAAGGTTGGTGGTTCTAATTGTTTCAAGATCAAGACTTTGACTGGAAAGCATACTTGTGGAAGGAATTATAGCGGAAGACTTGCATTAAGCAATTAGATCTCAAAGAAGATTGCCAACAACATCAGTAGAGGCGAGAAAATGAAGCATGCGATAGTTATTCAGACCATCCAAGACTAATATATGGCCAATATCATTGTTGGTAAGGCTTACTGAGTAAGGAGAAAGGCAAGAGAAGAGGTACATGGGCGGGCAATCCAACAGTATGCTAAGCTAAGAGATTACTGTGCAGAGATACTTAGGGCGAATCCAGGATCTAGTCTGAGCATATTGGTTGATAGGCCTTCTCTTACGCACCAGCTCTGATTTATGAGAATGTATATGTGCCTTGATGCAGTCAAGAAAGGCTTCTTGGCAGGTTGTAGACCTATTATTAGCGTCGATGGTTGTCACTTGAAGGGTGACCATGGACAGCAGCTGCTAGTTGCTGTTGGCATAAATCCGAATGACAATTACTCTTCGATTGTCGTGGCTGCAGTAGAGGCAGAGACTAAGGGCAGCTGGGGGTGGTTCCTGAGATGCTGTTAAATGACATTGGAGAATAAAAAAAGTGGCTTTTCATGAGTGATCAACAAAAGGTATATCAAATGTACGTATTAATTAATTTGTTATATTTGCAATTTAAAAAAGACCATATATAAATTTTCTATGTTTGTGAATATTAATCTGCTATATCAATTTGCTATGTTTTTGAATATTAGTCTGCTATGTTTATGACCATATATGAATTTGCAACTTAAGGAGATCAATAGAGACTGTTATGACAAGTTGTTTGCTTTGGATCGAAAATTGTGGACAAAGAGTCACTTCACATTTCTGGCCAAGAGTGACATGTTGATGAACAATATCTCAGAAGCATTCAATGAAATAATTCTAGAGGCAAGAGACAAGCCAATTCTTACTATGTTGGAGTGGATTAGGTGCTACTTGATGACAAAGTTTACAGAGAAAAAGAAAAAGGCAGAGAGGTTTGATGTAAAATCCAGTCAAACTATAATTAATTAAATAATAAATTAAATAGGAGTGAATATGGTTAGAAAATTTAGCAATTGGAATTTGATAATTTAAATATGATATTTGGACTCAGCGGATTTTTCTAAGTCGGAAAAATATAGTTTTCTGCGTAAAAACGCGCACTGAAATTTTGACCGATAGTACCGGATGAGATCTGTCTGGCACTGTAGCTGAGAAAATTGATTATAAGTAAATAAGGTTAAGAAATTATGATTTATAATTAGGAAGGTAGAAATATTTAAAATGAAATTTAAAGCGCTAATCTTAAAAGTTTCGGCCCAAAATTGGGCCAACAGGTTAAACCAAGTGAACCGGGCCTAAGTGGACCCAAGGCCACACTATATAAGAACTCATTTCAGCACAAAACAAACCATTTTCTCCCATTTTGAGAGAGAAGTTCGGTGGTGAAGAGAGAAGAGGGTGGAGAAATCAAACCCTAGCCATCACCAACTTCAAATCACCATAACTTTCTCTCTGGAACTCTGATTGACGAGTCATTTACAGCCATGCGTCGCTCTTCTCATCTTCTAAAATTATCTATGTTTTTTAGTGAGTAATTCACTGTCCTCTACCTAGTTTTTATTTTTCCCTTTAAATTTGAATTTGGTTTGGGTTTTGAAGAAATATTGGGATTTTGATTGTTTAGGAGTGCTCTAGTATGAGCCATTGGTGAGTTCCATCAACCAATTTCGTGGGTTAAGGTAAGGAACCCTCTAACCTTTGTGATTTATCAATTTCATGAACCCTAGGTTGATTATAAGTGTGAAAATTGATCATGTTATAGTATTGGGTGATTTTGGTGCACAATTGGAAGATTGATATTGCTTGTGGGGCCTTGGTGAGGCTTGGAGCTAAGGGTGGTGGAGGCTATTAAGAAGAAGCTCAATTATTTTGGCTACAAGAGGTACGGTTTAAGTTTCATTTAAGTATCGTGTGGTGTGATGAGAATTCTTAAGTTAGATGCCCCTAGGATTAAGTTTGGATTGTGTAAATGCTTGGTACTAATATGCATAGTTGATATGTAATGTAAATTAATGATTGGGTTAAGAATTGTGTGAATTGTATGTTTGGTGTGTTGAGAATTTGATGAATTGGATAATGAGTATTGGTTTGTGGAATATGCATTTAAATTGTGAATTTGGGCCGGAGGCCATGAATTTGGGCCGGAGGCCAGAAAGAGGTAAGAAAGGTAAGTTGATGTGTGTATTGTGTGATGATATAAGAGATTGGATGAATTTTTGATATTGAATGTGTGAATAATTGGTTTGGTTATTGAACAAAGAGGTTTAAGAAATTGAGGTATGAAATTTGATAGTTTTGGGTGAAATTGTGTAGATGAGGTAGGTTTGGTTTTGGTTGAGTGTAATTATGTGAATGTGGTTGGGTTGTGGTCATTTGGATGAGTGAAAATGAATTTGGCTTGTGAACGTTGGAAAAATTGGTAATTTCTATTGTTGGGTAATGGTGCACGAATTTGTGATTCGCACAACTAACCAGCAAGTGCACTGGGTCATCCAAGTAATACCTTACGTGAGTAAGGGTCGATCCCACGGAGATTATTGGTTTGAAGCAATCAATACTTATTTTATAGATCTTAGTCAGGATGCCAATAAGGTTATTTGGATTTTACTTGTAAAAAGCCAAACTACTTAAAATTGTAAGTTGGAATAATAAAGAGTAATAGCGTTACTTGTTGTGCAGTAATGGGGAATATGTTGGAGTTTTGGAGATGCTTTGTCCTTTGAACTTCAACTCTTCCTTGAAATCCTTGAACACACGCAAGGCTCCTTCCATGGCAAGCTCTATGTAGGGTGTCACCGTTGTCAGTGGCTACTTCCCATCCTCTCAGTGAAAACGTTCCTATGCTCTGTCACAGCACGGCTAATCATCTGTCGGTTCTCAATCAGGTTGGAATAGAATCCATTGATTCTTTTGCGTCTGTCACTAACGCCCAGCCCTCAGGAGTTTGAAGCACGTCACAGTCATTCAATCCCGGAATCCTACTCGGAATACCACAGACAAGGTTTAGACTTTCTGGATTCTCATGAATGCCGCCATCTATCTAGCTTATACCACGAAGATTCTGTTGGGGAATCTAAGAGATATTCATTCAGTCTGATATAGAACGGAGGTGGTTGTCAGGCACACGTTCATGGATTGAGGAAGGTGATGAGTGTCACGGATCATCACCTTCTTCACAATTAAGCGCGAATAAACATCTTAGATAAGAACAAGCGTGTTTGAATGGAAAACAAAGGAATTGTATTAAATCATCGAGATGCTGCAGAGCTCCTCACCCCCAACAATGGAGTTTAGAGACTCATGCCGTCACAAAGTATGTAATTCAGATCTGAAAATGTCATGAGGTACAAGCAATGTCTGTAAAAGTTGTTTAAATAGTAAACTAGTGACCTAGGTTTACAAAAAATGAATAAACTAAGATAATTGGTGCAGCAATCCACTTCTGGGGCCCACTTGGTGTGTGCTGGGGCTGAAACTAAAGCTATCCACGAGTAGAGGCCTTTCTTGGCGTCAAACTCCAGGTTATGACGTGTTTTGGGCGTTCAACTCCGGATCATGACGTTTTTCTGGCGTTTAACTCTAGACAGCAACATGAACTTGGCGTTCAACGCCAAGTTACGTCGTCTATTTTCGCGCAAAGTATGGACTATTATATATTGCTGGAAAGCCCTGGATGTCTACTTTCTAACGCAGTTGAGAGCGCGCCAATTGGACTCCTGTAGCTCCAGAAAACCCATTTCGAGTGCAGGGAGGTCAGGATCCAACAGCATCAGCAGTCCTTCTTTCAGCCTAACTCAGATTTTTACTCAGCTCCCTCAATTTCAGCCAGAAAATACCTGAAATCACAGAAAAACACACAAACTCATAGTAAAGTCCAGAAATATGATTTTTGCCTAAAAACTAATAATATTCTACTAAAAACTAACTGAAACATGCTAAAATCTACATGAAATTACTCCCAAAAAGCGTATAAAATATCCGCTCATCACAACACCAAACTTAAACTGTTGCTTGTCCTCAAGCAACTAGATGAATAAAATAGGTTCTTAACAGAAATTTAAGAAGTAATAATATTTTAGAGTTTTAAATGAAGCTCAGATTCTTATTAGATGAGCGGGGCTTGTAGCTTTTTGTTCCTGAACAGTTTTGGTATCTCCCTGTATCTTTTAAATTTCAGAATGATTGGCATCCTTAGGAACTCAGAATTCAGATAGTATTATTGACTCTCCTAGTGTAGTATGTTGATTCTTGAACACAGTTATTTTATGAGTCTTGGCTGTGGCCCTAAGCACTTTGTTTTCCAGTATTACCACCGAATACATAAATGCCACAGACACATAACTGGGTGAACCTTTTCAGATTGTGACTCAGCTTTGCTAGAGTCCCCAGTTAGTGGTGTCCAGAGCTCTTAAGCACACTCTTTTGCTTCGGATCACGACTTTAACCACTCAGTCTCAAGCTTGTAACTTGAACCTGCATGCCACAAGCACATGGTTAGGGACAGCTTGGTTTAGCCGCTTAGGCCTGGATTTTATTTCCTTGGGCCCTCCTATCCATTGATGCTCAAAGCCTTGGATCCTTTTTACTCTTGCCTAGTGCTCATGGCTTGTGAAATTTTTTTTTTTGGACTGCTTTTTCTTGCTTCAAGAATCAATTTCATGATTTTTCAGATCATCAATAATATTTTTCGTGTTCCTCATCCTTTCAAGAGCCAATATTCATCAAATTCAAAGTACATATTATGCACTGTTCAAGCATTCATTCAGAGAACAAAAAGTATTGCCACCACATATAATTAATTATACTTTTTATTATTAAGAACTCGAAAAATATAAATTACTTCTTTATTCTAAAAGAAAATCTACTACTTTATTCATGCCTAATGATGATGAGAAAAATAAATTATAGCTTAATTGGAAATAAAATCAAAATAGACATACTAATTACTACTAAATATCTCCTAAGGTGAATTTCTATAATAATACTATCACTAAGCTAAAGCAAAAATAGGAACTCAGCAACCTGTTGTTTTGAGGAGTAGATGTTCCTCTAATCTGTGGGGTGTTGTTCAAGGATTAATTTTTGGCGCTTCAGCTCCCTTAGATCACGCCCTTGCTCCTCCTGTTTGTTGAGCAGTTTGCAAATCATGCTACCTTGATTATTCTGTTCTTCCTTTATTTGATCCATAGCTTCTTGCAATCTGGAAATAGAAGCCTCAAGCTGTTCCCAATATTCGAATTGGGGCAGTTCTGGGAGGGCTTCTTGTGCTCTCCTCTTGGTTGCATCATCTTGTTGCTGTTGTCTGACCATTGATATTCCAGTAATGGGCTTTTCAATTAGGATATATTCAGTTATTCCCATCTTTACTCCAGCATCTTTGCAAAGCATAGAAATTAGGCTTGGATAAGCCAATTTGGCGTCCTTAGAATTCCTGTTTGCTATTTTATATAGCTCACAGGAGATCAGCTGATGGACTTCCACTTCTTTTCCCAACATGATGCAGTGAATCATTATTGCTCTTTTAATAGTGACTTCAGAACGGTTGCTGGTGGGCAATATGGAATGCCCTACAAAATCCAGCCAACCTCTGGCTACTGGTTTCAGATCTTCCCTTTTGAGTTGAACTGGGATGCCAGTAGTGCTGGTAGTCCACTTGGCTCCAGGGATGCATATGTCCTCCAGAACCTTGTCCAGCCCTTTATTGACCCTCATCATTCTCCTGTTAAAAGAGTCTGGGTCATCTTTCAGTTGAGGAAGCTTAAATATCTCCCTGATCTTATTAGAGTTGGTATGAATGATCTTTCCTCTGACTACAGTCTTATGGTCAAAGAGAGCAGCTCCAATGATTCTTTGCCTTTCTGTCTGCCATAGATTAGCATAAAATTCCTGAACCATGTTCCTTCCCACTTTCGTTTCAGGATTGGCCAGAATTTCCCAATTCCTGTTTCGAATTTTCTCTTGGATCTCCGGATATTCATCTTCTTTCATATCAAATCTGACTTCCGGGATCACGGATCTGTGACTCATTATCTTGTAGTAATGGTCTGAATGTTCTTTAGTTAAGAACTTCCCTTGATTCCAAAGTGGCTTTGGAGTGCTTTCTTTCTTGCCTCTTGGGTTGGGTTGTTTCCCTTTAGGAGCCATGATCTTAAGTGGGTATGTTTTTGTGATCACGGATAAAACACACCAAACTTAGAGCTTTGCTTGTCCTCAAGCAAAAGAGAAGAAAGAAGAGGGATAGAAGGAGAGCAATTGTGGAATGGTGATGGTGAGGGGGGCGCCGAACACAATATATAGGGAGGGGGGGTGGGAAATTTTCGAAAAGAAATAAGAAAGAGATAAGATAGAAGATATGATTTTAAAAGATATGATCAGAAAAAGATATAACTTTGAAAAGATTATAATTTAAAAGATAGATTTGAAATTTAATTTTGAAAAAGATTTTAAAAGATAATTGATGTGTTGAAAATAAATTTGAAAAGATGATGGATTGAATTGGAAAGCCATTTGGCTTTATGGATTAAGATATATTTAATATTTTTGAAAAAGGGATTTTAAAAATTAGGATAAAAACTTTTGGAATTGAAAGTGATAATTTAAAATATGTTTATGCAAGAAATCATGAATTGAAACATAAAAATTTTGAAAAATTATAAAGAAAAACGAAATTGTACCTCCTCCCACCATCCTGGCGTTAAACGCCCACATGGTGCATGTTTTGGGCGTTTAACGCCTACATGTTGCTTCTCCTGGGCGTTCAACGCCCATTTGGTGCTTCTTTCTGGCGTTGAACGCCAGGAAGTCCTTCATCACTGGGCGTTTTTCTGAACGCCCAGGATGCTAGCAGACTGGCGTTAAACGCCCAGAAGGTGCATCTTTCTGGCGTTTAACGCCCAGAAGATGCTCCTTTCTGGCGTTTAACGCCCAGAAGGCTACCCTTACTGGCGTTAAACGCCCAGTGGGTGCTTCTTTTGGGCGTTCAACACCCAAAGTATTTCTTACTGGCTTTTTCATGCCAGTGAGCTTTCCAAATTTCCCTGTAACTCTGTGACTTCAACCAATTGCTATTTCACCTTTGAAGATACTTGGACTCAAACCTGTAAAGAAAAGAAAATTTATTTAATTAGTAAATAAACTTTGTAAATGGCTGGGTTGCCTCCCAGCAAGCGCTTCTTTAATGTCATTAGCTGGACTGTCACTGATCTTCAATGTAGTCTCAGTCTTGAGCATTCTTGCTCGAAATTATCTTCAAGATAGTGTTTAACTCTTTGTCCATTAACAATGAACTTTTTGTTAGAGTCACTATCCTGAAGTTCTATGTATCCATATGGTGATACATTTGTGATTACATATGGACCTCTCCACCGGGATTTTAATTTCCCAGGGAATAATTTGAGCCTAGAATTGAATAGCAGAACTTTCTGCCCTGGTTTAAAGACTCTGGATGACAATTTCTTATCATGCCATCTTTTTGCTTTCTCCTTGTAAATTTTTGCATTCTCAAAAGCATTGAGTCTAAATTCCTCTAGCTCATTTAACTGGAGCAATCGTTTTTCTCCAGCTAACCTGGCATCAAGGTTTAGGAATCTGGTTGCCCAGTAGGCCTTGTGTTCCAGTTCCACTGGCAAGTGACATGCCTTTCCATACACAAGCTGGTATGGAGAGGTCCCTATAGGGGTCTTAAATGCTGTTCTGTATGCCCACAGAGCATCATCCAAGCTTCTTGCCCAGTCCTTTCTACGGTTAATTACAGTCCGTTCCAGGATTCTTTTGAGTTCTCTATTTGAGACTTCAGCTTGCCCATTAGTTTGTGGGTGATATGGAGTAGCTACCCTGTGATTAACTCCATAACGTACCAGAGCAGAGTAAAGCTGTTTATTGCAGAAATGAGTGCCCCCATCACTGATTAACACTCTAGGGATACCAAATCTGCTGAAAATATGTTTCTGGAGGAATTTTAACACTGTTTTAGTGTCATTAGTGGGTGTTGCAATAGCCTCCACCCATTTGGATACATAATCCACTGCCACCAGAATATAAGTGTTTGAGTATGATGGTGGGAAAGGTCCCATGAAGTCAATGCCCCATACATCAAACAACTCAATCTCCAATTAAGCACAAATGCTCGGGAATCTTTATAGAGAGTAGGCCAGTAGAAGCCACTTTGGAGGACTCTTGTGGCTGTTCGCTCACTTCCAAAATGTCCTCCATACTGTGATCCATGGCAGTGCCAAAGGATCTTCTGTGCTTCTTCTTTAGGCACACATCTACGGATTACTCCGTCTACACATCTCTTGAAGAGATATGGTTCATCCCAAAGATAGTACTTAGCATCTGTGATTAATTTCTTTGATTGCACCCTACTGTACTCTTTGGGTATAAATCTCACTGCCTTGTAGTTTGCAATGTCTGCAAACCATGGCACTTCCTGGATGGCAAACAGTTGCTCATCCGGAAAGGTTTCAGAGATCTCAGTGAGAGGGAGGGACGCCCCTTCTGCTGGTTCTATTCGGGACAGGTGATCTGCTACTTGATTTTCTGTCCCTTTTCTGTCTCTTATTTCTATATCAAACTCTTGCAGGAGCAACACCCATCTGATGAGTCTGGGTTTTGAATCCTGCTTTGTGAGTAGATATTTAAGAGCAGCATGATCAGTGTACACAATCACTTTTGATCCTACTAAATAGGATCTGAATTTGTCAATGGCGTAAACCACTGCTAGTAGCTCTTTTTCTGTGGTTGTGTAATTCTTCTGTGCATCATTTAGCACACGGCTGGCATAGTAAATGACATGCAGAAGCTTGTCATGCCTTTGTCCCAACACGGCACCAATGGCATGGTCACTGGCATCACACATCAGTTCAAATGGTAATGTCCAGTCTGGTGCAGAGATGATTGGTGCTGTAACCAATTTAGCTTTCAGAGTCTCAAATGCCTGCAGACACTCTTTATCAAAGATAAATGGCGTGTCTGCAGCTAGCAGGTTGCTCAGAGGTTTGGCGATTTTTGAAAAATCCTTTATAAACCTCCTATAGAATCCTGCATGCCCCAGAAAGCTTCTGATTGCCTTAACATTAGTAGGTGGTGGTAATTTTTCAATTACTTCTACCTTAGCTTGGTCCACCTCTATCCCCTTGTTCGAAATTTTATGCCCAAGGACAATTCCTTCAGTCACCATAAAGTGACATTTTTCCCAGTTTAAAACCAGATTAGTCTCTTGGCATCTTTTCAGAACAAGTGCTAAATGGTTAAGGCTGGTGATGAGCGGATAATTTATACGCTTTTTGGCATTGTTTTCATATAGTTTTTAGTAAGTTTAAGCTACTTTTAGGGATGTTTTCATTAGTTTTTATGTTAAATTCACATTTCTGGACTTTACTATGAGTTTGTGTGTTTTTCTGTGATTTCAGGTAAATTCTGACTGAAATTGAGGGATTTGAGCAAAACTCTGAAGAAGGCTGACAAAAAGACTGCTGATGCTGTTGGATTCTGACCTCCCTGCACTCGAAATGGATTCTCTGGAGCTACAGAACTCCAATTGGCGCGCTCTCAACGGCGTTGGAAAGTAGACATCCAGGGCTTTCCAGCAATATATAATAGTCCATACTTTATTCGAAGAATGACGACGTAACTTGGCGTTAAACGCCAAGTACACGCTGCTGTCTGGAGTTAAACGCCAGAAAAACGTCATGATCCGGAGTTGAACGCCCAAAACACGTCATAACCTGAAGTTTGAGGCCAAGAAATGCCTCTACACGTGGATTAATCAAGCTCAGCCCAAGCATACACCAAGTGGGCCCCGGAAGTGGATTTATGCATCAATTACTTACTCATGTAAACCCTAGTAGCTAGTCTAGTATATATAGGACATTTATCTATTGTATTAGACATCCTGGATTGTATTTTGAATCCTGTGATCATGTTAGGAGAGGGCTGGCCATTCGGCCATGCCTGAACTCTTTGCTTATGTATTTTCAACGGTGGAGTTTCTGCACACCATAGATTAAGGGTGTGGAGCTCTGCTGTACCTCAAGTATTAATGAAGTTCTATTATCTTTTATTCAAATCTCTCTTATTCTTATTCCAAGATATTCATTCGTACCCAAGAACATGATGAATGTAATGAGTTAGATTACCCTCATTATCATTCTCACTTATGAACGCGTGTGATTGACAACCACTTCCGTTCTACATGCAACAGAGCTTGAATGCGTATCTCTTAGATTCCCCAACAGAATCTTCGTGGTATAAGCTAGATAGATGGCGGCATTTATGAGGATCCGGAAAGTCTCACCTTGTCTATGGTATTCCGAGTAGGATCCTGGGAATCCGGAAAGTCTAACCTTGTCTGTGGTATTCCGAGTAGGATTCCGGTAATGAATGACTGTGACGTGCTTCAAACTTTAACCTGCTGGGCGTTAGTGACAGACGCAAAAGAGGGATTCTATTCCAGTAGGAGCGGGAACCAACCGGTGATTAGCCGTACTGTGACAGAGTGCGTAGCATTAGTTTTCACTGCGAGGATGGGATGTAGCCATCAGCCATGGGTGATGCCTCCAGACTGGTTAGCTGTGCGAGTGACAGCCGCACAGGGTATTTCCCCGAGAGGAAGAAAGTAGCCACAGTTGATGGTGAACCCCTATACAAAGCTTGCCATGGAAAGGAGTAAGAAGGATTGAATAGGAGCAGTAGGAGAGCAGGCGTCCAAGAGCTCTACAGCATCTCCACATTCTTATCTGAAATTCCTACCAATGAACCTGCATAAGTATCTTTATCCCTTTCATTATTTCTGTTTTCGAAAGCCCATAAACTATTTTAATCTGCCTGACTGAGATTTGCAAGGTGACCATAGCTTGCTTCATACCAACAATCTCTGTGGATTCGACCCTTACTCACGTAAGGTTTATTACTTGGACGACCCAGTACACTTGCTGGTTAGTTGAACGGAGTTGTGAAAATAAACAATGCCCTCAGAGTATACATCCTACAAGTAAAAAGAACAAGTGATCACAATTTCATCCACCAAGTTTTTGGCGCCGTTGCCGGGGATTGTTCGAGTATGGACAACTGACGGTTCATCTTGTTGCTCAGATTAGGTAATTTTCTTTTCAAAAAGTTTTCAAAAAAAATTTTTTTAACTTTCGTTTTTTTTAGAATATTTTCAAAAAAAAAATAAAAGAAAATACAAAAAAATTAGAAAATCACAAAAACAAAAAATATTTTGTGTTTCTTGTTTGAGTCTTGTGTCATGTTTTAAGTTTGGTGTCAATTGCATGCTTTAAAAAAAAAATTTTCTTGCATTTTTCGAAAATCCCATGCATTCATAGTGTTCTTCATGATCTTCAAGTTGTTCTTGACAAGTCTTCTTGTTTGATCTTGATGATTTCTTGTTTTGTGTTGTTTGTTGCTTTTCATGTGCATTTTTTGTTTGTTAGAGTCCATGCATTAAAGATTTCTAAGTTTGGTGTCTTGCATGTTTTATTTGCATCAAAATTTTTTTTAAAATTATGTTCTTGATGTTCATCATGATCTTTAAAGTGTTCTTGGTGTTCATCTTGACACTCATAGCATTCTTGCATGCATTCATTGTTTTGATCTAAAAATTTCATGCATTGAGTATTTTTGTTGTTTTTCTCTTTCATAATTAAAAATTCAAAAATCAAAAAAATTATCTTTTCCTTATTTCCCTCCAAATTTTCGAAATTTTGGGTTGACTTGGTCAAAAATTTTTAAAATTAGTTGTTTCTTACAAGTCAAGTCAAAATTTCAATTTTAAAAATCTTATCTTTTCAAAATCTTTTTCAAAAATCATATCTTCTTCATTTTTCTTATAATTTTCGAAAATTTCAAAATTATTTTTCAAAATATTTTCAAAAATCTTTTTCTTATCTTTATATCAAATTTTTGAAAATTAGCTAACAATTAATGTGATTGGTTCAAAAATTTGAAGTTTGTTACTTTCTTGTTAAGAAAGGTTCAATCTTTAAGTTCTAGAATCTTATCTTGTAGTTTCTTGTTAGTTAAGTCAATTTTAAAATTAAATCTTTTTCAAAATATCTTTTTCAAATATATCTTTTCATCTTTTATCTTATCCTTTTCAAAAATTTTATCTTTTTCAAAATTTGATTTCAAAATATCTTATCTAACTTCTTATCTTCTTATCTTTTTCAAAATTTGATTTCAAATCTTTTTCAAAACCACCTAACTACTTTTCCCTCTCTAATTTTCGAAAATTCTCCCTCTCTTTTTCAAAAATTCTTTTTGTTTTAAATTTTAATTTTAATTATATTTTATCTCTAATTTTCGAAAATCACTAACTCTTTTTCAAAAAATTATTTTCGAATTTTCTCTTCTCCTCTCTTTTTCTATTTAATTATTTAATTACTAATACTTCTCTTCACCTTTCTTCATCCAAAAATCCGAATCCTTCCCTCTTCTTTCTTATACCCCTATCTTCTTCTACTAACATAAAGGAATCTCTATACTGTGACATAGAGGATTCCTCTTTCTTTTCTTGTTTTCTTCTCTTTCATATGAGCAGGAACAGGGAAAAAGGCACTCTTGTTGAAGCTGATCCAGAACCTGAAAGGACTCTAAAGAGAAAATTAAGAGAAGCTAAAATTACAACAATCCAGAAACAACCTTTCAGAAAATTTCGAACAAGAGAAGGACATGGCAGCCGAAAATAATAATAATAATAATAATGCAAGGAGAATGCTTGGTGACTTCACAAAGCCAACGTCCAAGTTTGATGGAAGAAGCATCTCCATTCCTGCCATTGGAGCCAATAACTTTGAGCTTAAGCCTCAACTAGTTGCATTAATGCAACAAAACTGCAAGTTTTATGGACTTCCATCTGAAGATCCTTATCAGTTCTTAACTGAGTTCTTGCAGGTCTGTGATACTGTAAAGACGAATGGAGTTAATCCTGAAGTCTACAGACTTATGCTTTTCCCTTTTGCTGTAAGAGACAGAGCTAGAATATGGTTGGACTCACAACCTAAGGATAGCCTGGACTCTTGGGATAAGCTGGTCACTGCCTTTCTGGATAAATTCTTTCCTCCTCAAAAGCTGAGCAAGCTGAGAGTGGATGTTCAAACCTTCAAGCAAAAAGATGGTGAATCCCTCTATGAAGCTTGGGAAAGATACAAGCAGCTGACCAAAAGATGTCCATCTGACATGTTTTTAGAATGGACCATATTGGATATATTCTATTATGGTCTCTCTGAATTTTCGAAAATGTCATTGGACCATTCTGCAGGTGGATCTATTCACCTGAAGAAAACGCCTGAAGAGGCTCAAGAACTCATTGACATGGTTGCAAACAACCAGTTCATGTATACCTCTGAGAGGAATTCCGTGAATAATGGGGTACCTCAGAAGAAAGGAGTTCTTGAAATTGATGCTCTGAATGCCATATTGGCTCAGAACAAAATGTTGACTCAACAGGTCAACATAATCTCTCAAAATCTGAATGGATTGCAACATGCATCCAACAGTACTAGAGAGGTAGCTTTTGAAGAAGCTTATGATCCTGAGAACCCTGCCATGGCAGAGGTTAATTACTTAGGTGAACCTTATGGAAGCACCTATAACTCATCATGGAGAAATCATCCAAATTTCTCATGGAAGGATCAACAAAAACCTCAACAAGGTTTTAACAATGGTGGACGCAATAGGCTAGGCAATAGCAAGCCATATCCATCATCTTCTCAGCAACAGACAGAGAATTCTGAACAAAATAATTCTAATTTAGCTAATATAGTCTCTGATCTATCAAAAGCCACTTTCAGTTTCATGAATGAAACAAGATCCTCCATTAGAAACTTGGAGGCACAAGTGGGCCAGTTGAGTAAGAAAGTCATTGAAACTCCTTCCAGTATTCTCCCAAGCAATACAGAAGAGAATCCAAAAGGAGAGTGCAAGGCCATTGATTTGATCAAAGTGGCCGAATGCACTAAGGAGGAGGAGGACAAAAATCCTAGTGAGGAAGACCTCCTGGGACGTCCTTCAAGCAAGAAGGAGTATCCTATTAAGGATCCTGAGGAATCTGAGGCTCATACAGAGACCATAGAGATTCCACTAAACCTCCTTCTGTCATTTATGAGCTCTGAAGAATATTCATCCTCTGAAGAGGATGAAGATGTGACTGAAGAACAAGTTGCTCAATATCTAGGAGCTATCATGAAGCTGAATGCCAAGCTATTTGGTAATGAGACTTGGGAAAGTGAACCTCCCTTGCTCATTAGTAATTTAGATACTTGGATTCAGGAAACTCTACCTCAAAAGAAACAAGATCCTGGCAAGTTCTTAATACCTTGCACCATTGGCACCATGAGCTTTGAAAAAGCTCTATGTGATCTTGGGTCAGGGATAAATCTTATGCCACTCTCTGTAATGGAGAAGCTGGGAATCATTGAGGTACAACCTGCCTTGTTCTCATTACAATTGGCAGACAAGTCAGTAAGACAAGCTTATGGAATGGTGGAGGACGTTCTAGTAAAGGTTGAAGGCCTTTACATCCCTGCTGATTTCATAATCCTAGATACTAGGAAGGAAGATGATGAATCCATCATCCTAGGAAGACCTTTCCTAGCCACAGCAGAAGCTGTGATAGATGTTCACAGAGGAGAGTTAGTCCTTCAATTGAATGAGGAATACCTTGTGTTTCAGGCACATGGCCATCCCTCTGTGGCAAAAGAGAGTAAGCATGAAGAGCTTCTCTCAGTTCAAGGTCAAGAAGAGCCCACACAGTCAAACTCTAAGTTTGGTGTTGTGAGGCCACAACCAAACTCTAAGTTTGGTGTTCAAATTCCATATCCAAACTCTAAGTTTGGTGTGGAGACAACACACTAAATTGACCTGATCATCTTGTGGCTCCATGAGAGCCACTGTCAAGCTATTGACATTAAAGAAGCGCTTGTTGGGAGGCAACCCAATTTTATTTATCTAATTTTATTTTATTTTGTTTCTTTGTTATTTTTGTGTTTAATTAGGTACATGATCATGAGGAGTCACGAAAAAATCAAAAAAAAAAAATTAAAAACAGAGTCAAAAACAGAAGAAAAAAATTTTTCACCCTGGAGGACGCACGGGCTGGCGTTCAACGCCAGAACAGAGCATCTTTCTGGCGCTGAACGCCCAAAACAAGCTACATCCTGGCGTTTAATGCCAGGATGCGCACACAGAGGGCAATCTGGCGCTGAACGCCAGAAACAAGCTTGAAACTGGCGTTCAACGCCAGAAACAAGCATCACATGGGCGTTTAACGCCCAGAACATGCACCAATGGGCGTTTGAACGCCAGAATGATGCATGGAGGCAATTTACACGCCTATATGGTGAAGGAATGGTATTTCTTTTCACCTCAGGATCTGTGGACCCCACAGGATCCCCACCTCAGGATCTGTGGACCCCACAGGATCCCCACCTACCTTTTCTTTTAATCCTAATCACACTCTCCTAATCCAAATCTCATTTTCAATGTCACACTTCCCAAAAACCTTCACCAATCACCTCAACCCCTCTTCCCAATTTCCCCATGCACCATTCACATCAACCTCCTCTTCCCCATAAATCCCACCTACCTCCATTACATTCAAATTCAATTTCCCACCCTTTCCCACCCAAAATGGCCGAAACCTAACCCTCCCCCCTCCCTATAAATACCTCTCCTTTCTTCTTCATTTTCACACAACACTACCCATTCTTCTCTCATATAGCCGAACCCACTTCTCTCCCCCTCTTCCACATTCTCTTCTTCTTCTTCTAACTCTTCTTTTCTTTTTGCTCGAGGACGAGCAAATTTTAAGTTTGGTGTGGTAAAAAGCCTAAGCTTTTTATTTTTCATTCACCATCAATGGCACCCAAGACCGGAGTTTCCTCAAGAAAAGGAAAAGGGAAGGCAAAAGCTTCCACTTCCGAGTCATGGGAGAAGGAGAGATTCATCTCCAAGAGCCACCAAGACCACTTCTATGATGTTGTGGCAAAGAAGAAGGTGATCCCCGAGGTCCCTTTCAAGCTCAAAAAGAATGAGTATCCGGAAATCCGACATGAGATCCAAAGAAGAGGGTGGGAAGTCATAACCAACCCCATGCAACAAGTCAGAATATTGATGGTTCAAGAGTTCTATGCTAATGCATGGATCACTAGGAACCATGATCAAAGTATGAACCCGAATCCAAAGAACTATCTCACAATGGTTCGGGGGAAATACTTAGATTTCAGTCCGGAAAATGTGAGGTTGGCGTTTCATCTACCCATGATGCAAGGTGATGAACGCCCCTACACAAGGAGGGTCAACTTCAATCAAAGGTTGGACCAAGTCCTAATGGACATTTGTGTGGAAGGCGCCCAATGGAGAGTAGATTCCAAAGGCAAACCAGTCCAACTAAGAAGACTGGACCTCAAGCCTGTAGCTAGAGGATGGTTGGAGTTCATCCAAAGATCCATCATCCCTACAAGCAACCGATCTGAAGTTACTGTGGATCGGGCCATCATGATTCATAGCATCATGATTGGAGAGGAAGTAGAGGTTCATGAAGTCATCTCTAATGAACTCTACAAAATAGCCGACAAGCCTTCATACATGGCACGGCTAGCCTTCCCTCACCTTATATGCCATTTATGCTACTCAGCTGGAGTTATCATAGATGGAGATGTCTCCATTGAAGAAGACAAGCCCATCACCAAGAAAAGGATGGAGCAAACAAGGGAAGTTCCTCACGGCCCTCAAGAAGAACATGAGGAAGTTCATCATCAACAAATGCCTCAAGGAATGCACTTTCCTCCCAACAACTATTGGGAGCAACTTAGTACCTCTTTGGAAGACTTGAGCCATAATGTTGAACAATTAAGGGTGGAACACCATGAACACGCCCTCACTCTCCAAGAAATAAGAGAAGATCAAAGAGCAATGAGGGAGGAGCAACAAAGGCAAGGAAGGGACATAGAAGAATTGAAGAACATCATTGGTCCTTCAAGAAGAAGACGCCACTAGAGGTGGATTCATTCCTTGTTCTTTATTTTCTTTCTGTTTTCGGTTTTTAAGTATTATGTTTATCTATGTTTTTGTGTTTCTACTTCATGATCATTAGTGTGTAACCATGCCTTAAAGCTATGAATAAAATCCATTAGTCTTTCACCTCTCTTAAAAGAAAAATGTTTTAATTCAAAAGAACAAGAAGTACATAATTTTTGAAATTATTAGTGAATTTAATTTAATTATATTGATGTGGTGGCAATAATTTTTGTTTTCTGAATGAATGAATGAACAGTGCATATGTCTTTTGATCTTGTTGTTTATGAGTGTTAAAATTGTTGGTTCTTGAAAGAATGATGAACAAAGAGAAATGTTATTGATGATCTGAAAAACATCATGAAATTGATTCTTGAAGCAAGAAAAAGCAGTGAAAAAAAAAGAGAAAAGTGGCGAAAATTCTAAAGCAAGGATCCAAGGCTTTGAGCATTAATGGATAGGAGGGCCCAAGGAAATTAAAATCCAGGCCTAAGCGGCTAAATCAAGCTGTCCCTAACCATGTGCTTGTGTCATGAAGGTCCAAGTGAAAAGCTTGAGACTGAATGGTTAAAGTCGTGATCCAAAGCTAAAGAGTGTGCTTAAGAGCTCTGGACACCACTAACTGGGGACTTTAGCAAAGCTGAGTCACAATCTGAAAAGGTTCACCCAGTTATGTGTCTGTGGCATTTGTGTATCCGGTGGTAATACTGGAAGACAAAGTGCTTAGGGCCACAGCCAAGACTCATAAGTAGCTGTGTTCAAGAATCAACATGCCTAACTAGGAAAGTCAATAACACTATCTGAAATTCTAAGTTCCTAGAGAAGCCAATCACTCTGAACTACAAAGGAAAAAGTGAGATGCCAAAACTGTTCAGAAGCAAAAAGCTACAAGTCCCGCTCATGTAATTAAATTAATATTCATTGATATTTTGGACTTTATAGTATATTCTCTTCTTTTTATCCTATTTGATTTTCAGTTGCTTGGGGACAAGCAACAATTTAAGTTTGGTGTTGTGATGAGCGGATAATTTATACGCTTTTTGGCATTGTTTTCATATAGTTTTTAGTAAGTTTAAGCTACTTTTAGGGATGTTTTCATTAGTTTTTATGTTAAATTCACATTTCTGGACTTTACTATGAGTTTGTGTGTTTTTCTGTGATTTCAGGTAAATTCTGACTGAAATTGAGGGATTTGAGCAAAACTCTGAAGAAGGCTGACAAAAAGACTGCTGATGCTGTTGGATTCTGACCTCCCTGCACTCGAAATGGATTCTCTGGAGCTACAGAACTCCAATTGGCGCGCTCTCAACGGCGTTGGAAAGTAGACATCCAGGGCTTTCCATCAATATATAATAGTCCATACTTTATTCGAAGAATGACGACGTAACTTGGCGTTAAACGCCAAGTACACGCTGCTGTCTGGAGTTAAACGCCAGAAAAACGTCATGATCCGGAGTTGAACGCCCAAAACACGTCATAACCTGAAGTTTGACGCCAAGAAATGCCTCTACACGTGGATTAATCAAGCTCAGCCCAAGCATACACCAAGTGGGCCCCGGAAGTGGATTTATGCATCAATTACTTACTCATGTAAACCCTAGTAGCTAGTCTAGTATATATAGGACATTTATCTATTGTATTAGACATCCTGGATTGTATTTTGAATCCTGTGATCACGTTAGGAGAGGGCTGGCCATTCGGCCATGCCTGAACTCTTTGCTTATGTATTTTCAACGGTGGAGTTTCTACACACCATAGATTAAGGGTGTGGAGCTCTGCTGTACCTCAAGTATTAATGAAGTTCTATTATCTTTTATTCAAATCTCTCTTATTCTTATTCCAAGATATTCATTCGTACCCAAGAACATGATGAATGTAATGAGTTAGATTACCCTCATTATCATTCTCACTTATGAACGCGTGTGATTGACAACCACTTCCGTTCTACATGCAACAGAGCTTGAATGCGTATCTCTTAGATTCCCCAACAGAATCTTCGTGGTATAAGCTAGATAGATGGCGGCATTTATGAGGATCCGGAAAGTCTCACCTTGTCTATGGTATTCCGAGTAGGATCCTGGGAATCCGGAAAGTCTAACCTTGTCTGTGGTATTCCGAGTAGGATTCCGGTAATGAATGACTGTGACGTGCTTCAAACTTTAACCTGCTGGGCGTTAGTGACAGACGCAAAAGAGGGATTCTATTCCAGTAGAAGCGGGAACCAACCGGTGATTAGCCGTACTGTGACAGAGTGCGTAGCATTAGTTTTCACTGCGAGGATGGGATGTAGCCATCAGCCATGGGTGATGCCTCCAGACTGGTTAGCTGTGCGAGTGACAGCCGCACAGGGTATTTCCCCGAGAGGAAGAAAGTAGCCACAGTTGATGGTGAACCCCTATACAAAGCTTGTCATGGAAAGGAGTAAGAAGGATTGAATAGGAGCAGTAGGAGAGCAGGCGTCCAAGAGCTCTACAGCATCTCCACATGCTTATCTGAAATTCCTACCAATGAACCTGCATAAGTATCTTTATCCCTTTCATTATTTCTGTTTTCGAAAGCCCATAAACTATTTTAATCTGCCTGACTGAGATTTGCAAGGTGACCATAGCTTGCTTCATACCAACAATCTCTGTGGATTCGACCCTTACTCACGTAAGGTTTATTACTTGGACGACCCAGTACACTTGCTGGTTAGTTGAACGGAGTTGTGAAAATAAACAATGCCCTCAGAGTATACATCCTACAAGTAAAAAGAACAAGTGATCACAATTTCGTCCACCAGCAGGAGCTGAATGAGTCTCCAAATACTGAAAAGTCATCCATGAAGACTTCCAGGAATTTTTCCACCATATCAGAGAAAATTGAGAGCATGCACCTCTGAAAGGTTGCAGGTGCATTGCACAGCCCAAACGGCATCCTTCTGTATGCAAATACTCCAGATGGGCATGTGAATGCTATTTTTTCCTGATCCTGGGGATCTACTGCAATTTGATTATAACCTGAATATCCATCCAGGAAGCAGTAGTATTCATGACCTGCTAGTCTTTCTAGCATCTGGTCTATGAATGGTAAAGGAAAATGATCCTTTCTGGTGGCTGTATTGAGCCTTCTGTAATCAATGCACATACGCCACCCTGTAACTGTCCTTGTAGGAACCAGTTCATTTTTCTCATTATGGACCACTGTCATGCCACCTTTCTTAGGGACAACTTGGACAGGGCTCACCCAGGGGCTGTCAGAAATAGGATAAATAATCCCAGCCTCTAGTAATTTAGTGACCTCCTTCTGCACCACTTCTTTCATAGCTGGATTCAGGCGCCTTTGTGGTTGAACCACTGGCTTGGCGTCATCCTCCAGCAAGATCTTGTGCATGCATCTGGCTGGGCTAATGCCCTTAAGATCACTAATGGACCACCCAAGAGCTGTCTTGTGTGTCCTTAGCACTTGAATTAATGCTTCCTCTTCCTGTGGTTCTAAGGTAGAGCTTATAATCACAGGGAAGGTTTCACCTTCTCCCAGAAATGCATATTTCAGGGATGGTGGTAATGGTTTGAGCTCGGGTTTTGGAGGTTTCTCCTCTTCTTGAGGAATTTTCAGAGGTTCAATTATTTTCTCTGATTCCTCCAAATCAGGCTGAACATCTTTAAAGATGTCCTCTAGCTCTGATTCGAGACTCTCAGCCATATTGACCTCTCTTACCAGAGAGTCAATAATATCAACACTCATGCAGTCATTTAGGATGTCTGGATGTTGCATGGCTTTGACAACATTCAACTTGAACTCCTCCTCATTGACTCTCAAGGTTACTTCCCCTTTTTGGACGTCAATGAGGGTTCGGCCAGTTGCTAGGAAAGGTCTTCCTAGAATGAGAGTTGCACTCTTGTGCTCCTCCATTTCCAGCACCACAAAGTCAGTAGGAAAGGCAAATGGCCCAACCTTGACAATCATGTCTTCAATCACGCCTGATGGGTATTTAATGGAGCCATCAGCAAGTTGAAGACATATCCTGGTTGGTTTGATTTCTTCAGTCAAACCAAGCTTTCTGATAATAGATGCAGGTATTAGGTTGATACTTGCCCCAAGATCACATAAAGCTTGCTTGGTACAAGTATCCTCTAATGTGCATGGTATCATAAAGCTCCCAGGATCTTTAAGCTTCTCAGGTAAGCTTTTCAGAATGACTGCACTGCATTCTTCAGTGAGGTAAACTTTTTCAGTTTTCCTCCAATCCTTCTTATGACTTAAGATCTCTTTCATGAACTTAGCATAAGAGGGTATTTGCTCAAGTGCTTCTGCAAACGGAATCTTTATTTCAAGAGTCCTGAGATAGTCTGCAAAGCGGGCAAATTGCTTATCCTGTTCCGCTTGGCGGAGTTTTTGAGGATAAGGCATTTTGGCTTTGTATTCCTCAACCTTAGTTGCTGCAGGTTTATTACCTACAGAAGTGGGTTGGGAAGCCTTTTTAGAAGGGTTGTTATCAACACTTGTATGTGACTGATCACCCACTGGCATTTGAATGCCAGGTGTGGAAGCTGGAGTGGCGTTAGACGCCACCTCCCTGTTTGTTACTGGCGTTTGAACGCCAGAACCATGTTCCTTTTGGGCGTTCAACGCCAGATCCATGCTTGTTTCTGGCGTTGAACGCCAGAAATGAGCATGGTCTGGGCGTTCAGCGCCAGCTTTATTCCTCTCTGGGCTCTGACTGTCCTCAGAGGGATTTTGAGTAGTCAATTGCTCATCTCTTGGTTTCCTGCTGCTTTGAAGTGAGGTATTTAATGTTTTCCCACTTCTTAATTGAACTGCTTGGCATTCTTCTGCTATTTGTTTTGACAGTTGCTTTTCTGTCTGTTTTAATTGCACTTTCATATTCCTGTTAGCCATTCTTGTTTCCTGTAGTATTTCCTTGATTTCGGCTAGCTGCTGAGTTAGAAAGTCTAATTGCTGATTAAATTCATTAGCCTGATCCACCGGACTGAGTTCTGCAGTTACTGTTTTAGCTTCTTCTTTCATGGAAGATTCACTGTTTAGATACAGATGCTGATTTCTGGCAACTGTATCAATAAGCTCTTGAGCTTCTTCAATTGTTTTTCTCATATGTATAGATCCACCAGCTGAGTGGTCTAGAGAAATCTGAGCTTTTTCTGTAAGCCCATAGTAAAAGATGTCTAATTGCACCCATTCTGAAAACATTTCAGAGGGGCATTTTCTTAGCATCTCTCTGTATCTCTCCCATGCATCATAAAAGGATTCATTATCTCCTTGTTTGAAGCCTTGGATGCTTAGCCTTAGCTGTGTCATCCGTTTGGGAGGGAAATAGTGATTCAGGAATTTTTCTGACAGCTGTTTTCATGTTTTTATGCTGTTTTTAGGCTGGTTATTTAACCACCTCTTAGCTTGATCTTTTACAGCAAATGAAAACAGTAATAATCTGTAGACATCCTGATCTACTTCCTTTTCATGTACTGTATCAGCAATTTGCAGAAATTGTGCCAGAAACTCTGTAGGTTCTTCATGTGGAAGACCAGAATACTGGCAATTTTGCTGCACCATGATAATGAGCTGAGGATTCAGCTCAAAGCTACCAACTCCAATGGAGGGTATACAGATACTACTCCCATATGAAGCAGTAGTGGGGTTAGCATATGACCCCAGAGTCCTCTTGTCTTGTCCATTCATACTTATTGTTGTAATGGAATACAAGAGTGATGATATGTATGTTGATATTATTTATTTTATAAAAATTAATTTTTATAAAATAAAATTAAAAACGAAACAAATAAAAGAAATTGAAAATATTTTGAAATTGAAATCTGAATTTTTATAGCAAATTTTCGGAAAAGTAGTTTTAAAATTGGTTAGAAAATAAAAAAATTTTTTTTTTTAAAATTTGAATCTTATAATGAAAGAGAAAAACACACAAAAGATACAAGACTTAAAATTTTTAGATCTAGTGCTCCTTATTTTCGAAAATTTTTTGGGGGGAAAACACCAAGGAACACCAAACTTAAAGATTTTAAGATCAAGACACAAGAAGAACTCTAGAACACCTTGAAGATTCACAAGAACACCAAGAACAAAAGAAAGAACACCAAACTTAAAATTTTTAGAAAACTTTAAGAAAATTTTCGAAAACTATATAAAAAAAGATTAACAAGAAAACACCAAACTTAAAGTTTGGCACAAGATTCAATCTAAAAATTTATTTTTGAAAAAGGTTCCAAAGGGTAAAACCAATTATCAAGAACAACTTAAAGATCAAGGAAGAACCAAGAACACTAACACGAGATTTTCAAAGAAAATATAAAATATGCAATTAACACCAAACTTAGAATAAGACACTAAACTCACGAAAATTTAACACTTAATTAAGAAAAATAATATGTTTGAAAAGAAATTTTTGAAAATAAACTATCCTATCAAAATTTGATGACTCTATAACAACAAAAATAAATTATTCCTAATCTAAGAAATAAAATAAGCCTTCAATTGTCCAAACTCAATAATCCCCGGCAACGGCGCCAAAAACTTGGTGCACGAATTTGTGATTCGCACAACTAACCAGCAAGTGCACTGGGTCGTCCAAGTAATACCTTACGTGAGTAAGGGTCGATCCCACGGAGATTATTGGTTTGAAGCAATCAATACTTATTTTATAGATCTTAGTCAGGATGCCAATAAGGTTATTTGGATTTTACTTGTAAAAAGCCAAACTACTTAAAATTGTAAGTTGGAATAATAAAGAGTAATAGCGTTACTTGTTGTGCAGTAATGGGGAATATGTTGGAGTTTTGGAGATGCTTTGTCCTTTGAACTTCAACTCTTCCTTGAAATCCTTCAACACACGCAAGGCTCCTTCCATGGCAAGCTCTATGTAGGGTGTCACCGTTGTCAGTGGCTACTTCCCATCCTCTCAGTGAAAACGTTCCTATGCTCTGTCACAGCACGGCTAATCATATGTCGGTTCTCAATCAGGTTGGAATAGAATCCATTGATTCTTTTGCGTCTGTCACTAACGCCCAGCCCTCAGGAGTTTGAAGCACGTCACAGTCATTCAATCCCGGAATCCTACTCGGAATACCACAGACAAGGTTTAGACTTTCCGGATTCTCATGAATGCCTCCATCTATCTAGCTTATACCACGAAGATTCTGTTGGGGAATCTAAGAGATATTCATTCAGTCTGATATAGAATGGAGGTGGTTGCCAGGCACACGTTCATGGATTGAGGAAGGTGATGAGTGTCACGGATCATCACCTTCTTCACAATTAAGCGCGAATAAACATCTTAGATAAGAACAAGTGTGTTTGAATGGAAAGCAAAGGAATTGTATTAAATCATCGAGACGCTGCAGAGCTCCTCACCCCCAACAATGGAGTTTAGAGACTCATGCCGTCACAAAGTATGTAATTCAGATCTGAAAATGTCATGAGGTACAAGCAATGTCTGTAAAAGTTGTTTAAATAGTAAACTAGTGACCTAGGTTTACAGAAAATGAATAAACTAAGATAATTGGTGCAGCAATCCACTTCTGGGGCCCACTTGGTGTGTGCTGGGGCTGAAACTAAAGCTATCCACGAGTAGAGGCCTTTCTTGGCGTCAAACTCCAGGTTATGACGTGTTTTGGGCGTTCAACTCCGGATCATGACGTTTTTCTGGCGTTTAACTCCAGACAGCAACATGAACTTGGCGTTCAACGCCAAGTTACGTCGTCTATTTTCGCGCAAAGTATGGACTATTATATATTGCTGGAAAGCCCTGGATGTCTACTTTCCAACGCCGTTGAGAGCGCGCCAATTGGACTCCTGTAGCTCCAGAAAACCCATTTCGAGTGCAGGGAGGTCAGGATCCAACAGCATCAGCAGTCCTTCTTTCAGCCTAACTCAGATTTTTACTCAGCTCCCTCAATTTCAGCCAGAAAATACCTGAAATCACAGAAAAACACACAAAATCATAGTAAAGTCCAGAAATATGATTTTTGCCTAAAAACTAATAATATTCTACTAAAAACTAACTGAAACATGCTAAAATCTACATGAAATTACTCCCAAAAAGCGTATAAAATATCCGCTCATCAGGTAAAAACTTATTTTTGACCAACTTTGGTGCTACGTAACTCAATCCACAGAGTTTGGAATTCTTCAAAATTAAATTTTTATGAAAGTTTAATCAACAATCTTTCCAATGGTTCAAAAATGGTTGAAAAAGGAATTGTGTAGAAGAAAATACGTGTGTTGGAAGTTTGGGGTTTGAAAATGTAATTCTGCAGCTTTTTAACTTAGTAAAATTTTGGTAAAACGTACTCCAACGCGCACGCGTGGCCGATGCGCACGCGAGGCCGATGCGCACGCGCAACTCTCAAGTTTTACTCCCCACGCGTGCGCTTGGCCGACGCGTACGCGTCGCTGCACTGATGCGAATACGCAGTAGAAAATCCCGAGAGTTGTGCGGGTACTGTGTTGATTTTGTGCGAGGAGTACAAAACGCACCCACGCGTAGACGTGGCTGACGCGCACGCGTCACTTTGTTTTTCTGATTTTCACGCGTGCGCATGGGCGACGCGCACGCGTCCCTCTGCTTTTCTGATTTTCACGCGTGTGCATGGGCGACGCGCACGTGTGGCCCTGTTTTCAGCAAAAGTTGATTTTGAGTTTTTAAAGCCGAATTTCAGACTTCTAAGCCTCTATTTTCATCCTCTAAGTCCTAAATCCTTATAGTATGCCTAGTAATGAAAAGAAGCTAGAACATATGGTAACTTGTGGATGAAGTAAAGTGAAAATCAATGATGAATGATGAATAATGATGATTATATGAGTTACTGAGGGTGATGATGGAAGTGCGGTATATGCCGTGAGCCAAAGGGCTGTATTTAATAATGATTATTGGTTGGTTATGGGTTATGTTACGAGCCGGATGGCTATGATAAATATTGATTTATGACTGGAAATGAAAATATGACTTTGGATGATCGTTTTATCTTGAGCTCTCTTTCTCGAAAGTGCAACCCTAGAGAAATGAAGGAAGGTGAGGATCCCCTTCCCTGTTCTTCCTGGTATTGTAAAATTTCCCCCAGCGAGATGGTGGGAGATTAGGATCCCCTCCTTGGTTTCTCTTGAGCATATGAGAACGTACCTCTTGGGTAGATGCAAGGGTTGTGGTTGCGCCCCACGTGCTCCAGGTTGGTTAGTATAGAGGCTCCCCGGGTGGACGCAAGGGTTGTAGTTTCACCCCACTTGCTTCGGAATGTGGTGAGATATACCTGCTTAGGTAGATGCAGTGGCATTGATCCACTTGTTTCGGGATCTGGTGAAACATACCTGCCTGGGTAGATGTAGTGGAGTGATTACACTTGCTCCGAGTTTGGTTTTGAGACTCTTGTGATAGATGCAGCGGTTAGCCCTCACTTGCTCTCAGTTGAGGTTGATTTGAGATTTATGAAATTATCTGAGTTTCGGATTTTCTTGGGTAGATGCAGTGGGTCGGCTCCACTTGCTCCAAGTTGAGATTTGAGATTCTGTTGACCCTATGTTGTAAATGTGGTCGGACATTGTGAACGTTCCGGATGAGCTCGCCCCCGTGGATAAACTCCAATGTGGATGTTGTGCGATTATGATTATGATTATGAATAACTCGAGTTGGGGATGCACGACAGAGGGACAGTCCAATGGTTAGCTACCAGGACTTGTCGGGTTGGCTTTATAACCGACAGATGAGACTCATCAGTCATAGGACAGGCATACATCATTTGCATATGTTTGAATTGTTTGGGTTTGCCTATTTGTTTTGGATTGCTATAGAATATATGATATGTTACCTGATTATGTACTATTTGTTCTACCTGTACTTTAATTGTGTATTACTTGTCTACATTGATTGTGTTTGTACAACTGAGAGGTCCTTCATGCTGGTGTCGGTTGACGCTGAGGGCTGTTCTTGTTGAAATGGAATAATGATATGATTAATGTGAAATGATTATTACTGAATGAGATAAATTGAGTTTCCGGGGTAGACGTAGTGAAGTGATTTCACTGCTCTAGGTTGATAATGAGATAATTTGTTGAGCTCCCTGGGTAGACGCAGTGAAGTGATTTCACTTGCTCTAGGTGAGGATATGTGATAAACCCCAATTTCGTGGTTTATCTTATGCTTATTTTAGGGGATTTACTCACCTTTTCCCACATTTATTCAATAAAATAGCATGGTTTTGTAATTCTCCCTTGAATTGTGCTTAACTGTAAAAACATGCTTTTTAGGCCCTTAAATTGGTGATTTTAACTCACTTTAATTCCATTCGATGCCTTGATGTGTTTGTTGAGTGATTTCAGGTTCATAAGGCAAGTATTGAATGGAAGAAATGAGGAGAAAAGCATGCAAAGTGGAGAATGCATGAGGAAACAAGAATTGGGAATGCATCGATGGGCGCGCATGCGTACAAGGCGCGCACGCGCAAAAGTGATTTCGCATAGAGACGCACACGCGTACATGATGCGTCTGCGCGGATGAAGAAATAGCCAATCGACGCGCACGCGCACATGGTGCGTACGCGCCGATACTCGCACGTGACTCACTTAAAGGCAAAACGCTGGGGGCGATTTCTGAGCAGCCCAGGCCCAATTCCAACTCATTTCTAATGCTATTTCATGTAGAATTCAAGCTTGGGCAAAGGGGGAGCAATTGTTTGTAGCTTAGCATCATGTAGTTTAGTTTCTAGAGAGAGAAGCTCCCTCTTCTCTCTAGAATTAGGTTAGGTTAGGTTAATCTCTTCTAGATCTAGGTCCAATTTCATGTTTTCATCTCATTTCCTTTATGATTTCTTGCTTCTACTATTTCATTCTCATGGTTTGTAGTGTTAATTTTCCTCTTTGCTCTCTTTTGTAATCATGCACTCATGATAGAATTGGTTTATTTTTAATGCAATTTAATGTTTGATGTTCTTTTATTGTTGATTTGAGTTGTGATTTTACTTTTCTTGCAATTGGTAGTTGGTAGATTTATATTTCTTTCACTTTTACTATGCTTTCCTTGTATGTCTTCCAAGTGTTTGACAAAATGCTTGGAAGGATGTCAGAGTAGAATTTTATGCTCTTGGCTTAGGAAGGTAACTTAGGAACTCTTGAGTTGCTAATTGATGAGCGGATATTTTGTACGCTTTTTGGGGGTAATTTCATGTAGATTTTAGCATGTTTCAGTTAGTTTTTAATAAAATAATATTAGTTTTAAGGCAAAAATCATATTTCTGGACTTTACTATGAGTTTGTGTGTTTTTCTGTGATTTCAGGTATTTTCTGGCTGAAATTGAGGGAGTTGAGCAAAAATCTGACTTAGGCTGAAAAAGGACTGCTGATGCTGTTGGATCCTGACCTCCCTGCACTCGAAATGGATTTTCTGGAGCTACAGGAGTCCAATTGGCGCCGTTGCCGGGGATTATTGAGTTTGAACAATTGAAGGCTTATTTTATTTCTTAGATTAGGAATAATTTATTTTTGTTGTTATAGAGTCATCAAATTTTGATAGGATAGTTTATTTTCAAAAATTTCTTTTCAAAAATATTATTTTTCTTAATTAAGTGTTAAATTTTCGTGAGTTTAGTGTCTTATTCTAAGTTTGGTGTTAATTGCATATTTTATATTTTCTTTGAAAATTTCGTGTTAGTGTTCTTGGTTCCTCCTTGATCTTTAAGTTGTTCTTGATAATTGGTTTTACCCTTTGGAACCTTTTTCAAAAATAAATTTTTAGATTGAATCTTGTGCCAAACTTTAAGTTTGGTGTTTTCTTGTTAATTTTGATATAAATTTCGAAAATTTATTTTGATTTTCTAAAAATTTTAAGTTTGGTGTTCTTTCTTTTGTTCTTGGTGTTCTTGTGAATCTTCAAGGTGTTCTTGAGTTTTTCTTGTGTCTTGATCTTAAAATTTTTAAGTTTGGTGTTCCTTGGTGTTTTCCCTCCAAAAATTTTCGAAAATAAGGAGCACTAGATCTAAAAATTTTAAGTCTTGTGTCTTTTGTGTGCTTTTCTCTTTCATCATAAAATTCAAAATTCAAAAATTTTATATTTTCTAACTACTTTTTCGAAATTTTTCTTAAAATTTTTAGATTTTAATTTCATTTTTTTTTCAAAAAAAAAATTAAATAAATAAATATATTTTTAATTTCTTTTTATATATTCCATTTTTATTTATTCCACTACTATAAAATAAATAATAGCAACATACATATCATCTCTTTTATTCCATTATGGAATTAAATGGGAATGATCAGTCCAAGAGGACTCTGGGGTCATATGCTAACCCCACTACTGCTTCATATGGGAGTAGTATCTGCATACCCTCCATTGGAGTTAGTAGCTTTGAGCTGAATCCTCAGCTCATTATCATGGTGCAGCAAAACTGCCAGTACTGTGATCTTCCACATGAAGAACCTACAGAATTTCTGGCACAATTTCTGCAAATTGCTGATACAGTACATGATAAGGAAGTAGATCAGGATGTCTACAGATTATTACTGTTTCCATTTGCTGTAAAAGATCAAGCTAAGAGGTGGTTAAACAACCAGCCTAAGAACAGCATAAAAACATGGAAACAGCTGTCAGAAAAATTCCTGAATCACTATTTCCCTCCAAAACGGATGACACAGCTAAGGCTAAGCATCCAAGGCTTCAAACAAGGAGATAATGAATCCCTTTATGATGCCTGGGAGAGATACAGAGAGATGCTAAGAAAATGCCCCTCTGAAATGTTTTCAGAATGGGTGCAATTAGACATCTTCTATTATGGGCTTACAGAAAAAGCTCAGATTTCTCTAGACCACTCAGCTGGTGGATCTATACATATGAGAAAAACAATTGAAGAAGCTCAAGAGCTCATTGATACAGTTGCCAGAATCAGCATCTGTACCTAAGCAGTGAATCTTCCATGAAAGAAGAAGCTAAAACAGTAACTGCAGAACTCAGTCTGGTGGATCAGGCTAATGAAATTAATCAACAATTGGACTTTCTAACTCAGCAGCTAGCCGAATTCAAGGAAATATTACAGGAAACAAGAATGGCTAACAGAAATATGGAAGTGCAATTAAAGCAGACAGAAAAGCAACTGTCAAAACAAATAGCAGAAGAATGCCAAGCAGTTCAATTAAGAAGTGGGAAAACATTAAATACCTCACTTCAAAGCAGCAGGAAGCCAAGAAATGAACAGATGTCTATTCAAAATCCCTCTGAGGACAATCAGAGCCCAGAGAGGAATGATGCTGGCGCTGAACGCCCAGACCATGCTCATTCCTGGCGTTCAACGCCAGAAACAAGCATGTATCCGGCGTTGAACGCCCAAAGGGAACATGGTTCTGGAGTTCAAACGCCAGTGACAAATAAGGAAGTGGCGTCTAACGCCACTCCAGCTTCCACCCCTGGCATTCAAATGCCAGTGGGTGATCAGTCACATACAAGTGCTGATAACAACCCTTCTAAAAAGGCTCCCCAACCCACTTCTGTAGGTAATAAACCTGCAGCAACTAAGGTTGAGGAATACAAAGCCAAAATGCCTTATCCTCAAAAACTCCGCCAAGCGGAACAGGATAAGCAATTTGCCCGCTTTGCAGACTATCTCAGGACTCTTGAAATAAAGATTCCGTTTGCAGAAGCACTTGAGCAAATACCCTCTTATGCTAAGTTCATGAAAGAGATCTTAAGTCATAAGAAGGATTGGAGGGAGACTGAAAAAGTTTACCTCACTGAAGAATGCAGTGCAGTCATTCTGAAGAGCTTACCTGAGAAGCTTAAAGATCCTGGAAGCTTTATGATACCATGCACATTAGAAGGTACTTGTACCAAGCAAGCTTTATGTGATATTGGGGCAAGTATCAATCTAATACCTGCATCTACTATCAGAAAGCTTGGTTTGACTGAAGAAATCAAACCAACCAGGATATGTCTTCAACTTGCTGATGGCTCCATTAAATACCCATCAGGAGTGATTGAAGACATGATTGTCAAGGTTGGGCCATTCGCCTTTCCTACTGACTTTGTGGTGCTGGAAATGGAGGAGCACAAGAGTGCAACTCTCATTCTAGGAAGACCTTTCCTAGCCACTGGCCGAACCCTCATTGATGTCCAAAAAGGGGAAGTAACCTTGAGAGTCAATGAGGAGGAGTTTAAGTTGAATGTTGTCAAAGCCATGCAACATCCAGACACCCCAAATGACTGCATGAGTGTTGATATTATTGACTCTCTGGTAAGAGAGGTTAATATGGCTGAGAGTCTCGAATCAGAGCTAGAGGACATCTTTAAAGATGTTCAGCCTGATTTGGAGGAATCAGAGAAGATAATAGAACCTCTGAAAATCCCTCAAGAAGAGGAGAAACCTCCAAAACCCGAACTCAAACCATTACCACCATCCCTGAAATATGCATTTCTGGGAGAAGGTGATACCTTTCCTGTAATTATAAGCTCTACATTAGAGCCACAGGAAGAGGAAGCACTAATTCAAGTGCTAAGGACGCACAAGACAGCTCTTGGGTGGTCCATTAGTGATCTCAAAGGCATTAGCCCAGCCAGATGCATGCACAAAATCTTGCTGGAGGATGACGCCAAGCTAGTGGTTCAACCACAAAGGCGGCTGAATCCAGCTATGAAAGAAGTGGTGCAGAAAGAGGTCACTAAATTACTAGAGGCTGGGATTATTTATCCTATTTCTGACAGCCCCTGGGTAAGCCCTGTCCAAGTTGTCCCTAAGAAAGGAGGCATGACAGTGGTTCATAATGAGAAAAATGAACTGGTTCCTACAAGGACAGTTACAGGGTGGCGTATGTGCATTGATTATAGAAGGCTCAATACAGCCACCAGAAAGGATCATTTTCCTTTACCATTCATAGACCAGATGCTAGAAAGACTAGAAGGTCATGAATACTACTGCTTCCTGGATGGATATTCAGGTTATAATCAAATTGCAGTAGATCCCCAGGATCAAGAGAAAACGGCATTCACATGTCCATCTGGAGTATTTCCTTACAGAAGGATGCCATTTGGCCTGTGCAATGCACCTGCAACCTTTCAAAGGTGCATGCTCTCAATTTTCTCTGATATGGTGGAAAAATTCCTGGAAGTCTTCATGGATGACTTTTCAGTATTTGGAGACTCATTTAGCTCCTACCTTAACCATTTAGCACTTGTTCTGAAAAGATGCCAAGAGACTAACCTGGTTTTGAACTGGGAAAAATGTCACTTTATGGTGACTGAAGGAATTGTCCTTGGGCACAAAATTTCGAACAAGGGAATAGAGGTGGACCAAGCTAAGGTTGAAGTAATTGAAAAATTGCCACCACCTGCTAATGTTAAGGCAATCAGAAGCTTTTTGGGGCATGCAGGATTCTATAGGAGGTTTATAAAGGATTTTTCAAAAATCGCCAAACCTCTAAGCAACCTGCTAGCTGCTGACACGCCATTTATCTTTGATAAAGAGTGTCTGCAGGCTTTTGAGACTCTGAAAGCTAAATTGGTCACAGCACCAATCATCTCTGCACCAGACTGGACATTACCATTTGAATTGATGTGTGATGCCAGTAACCATGCCATTGGTGCAGTGTTGGGACAAAGGCATGACAAGCTCCTGCACGTCATTTACTATGCCAGCCGTGTTTTAAATGACGCACGGAAGAATTACACAACCACAGAAAAAGAGCTACTTGCAGTGGTTTACGCCATTGACAAATTCAGATCCTATTTAGTAGGATCAAAAGTGATTGTGTACACTGATCATGCTGCTCTTAAATATCTACTCACAAAGCAGGATTCAAAACCCAGACTCATCAGATGGGTGTTGCTTCTGCAAGAGTTTGATATAGAAATAAGAGACAGAAAAGGGACAGAGAATCAAGTAGCAGATCACCTGTCCCGAATAGAACCAGTGGAAGGGGCGTCCCTCCCTCTCACTGAGATCTCTGAAACCTTTCCGGATGAGCAACTGTTTGCCATCCAGGAAGTACCATGGTTTGCAGACATTGCAAACTACAAGGCAGTGAGATTCATACCCAAAGAGTACAGTAGGGTGCAATCAAAGAAATTAATCACAGATGCAAAGTATTATCTTTGGGATGAACCATATCTCTTTAAGAGATGTGCAGACGGAGTAATCCGTAGATGTGTGCCTAAAGAAGAAGCACAGAAGATCCTTTGGCATTGCCATGGATCACAGTATGGAGGACATTTTGGAAGTGAACGAACAGCCACAAGAGTCCTCCAAAGTGGCTTCTACTGGCTTACTCTCTATAAAGATTCCCGAGCGTTTGTGCTTAATTGTGATAGTTGCCAAAGATTAGGCAACCTACCTCACAGTTATGCCATGCCTCAACAAGGAATCTTGGAGATTGAGTTGTTTGATGTATGGGGCATTGACTTCATGGGACCTTTTCCACCATCATACTCAAACACTTATATTCTGGTGGCAGTGGATTATGTATCCAAATGGGTGGAGGCTATTGCAACACCCACTAATGACACTAAAACAGTGTTAAAATTCCTCCAGAAACATATTTTTAGCAGATTTGGTATCCCTAGAGTGTTAATCAGTGATGGGGGCACTCATTTCTGTAATAAACAGCTTTACTCTGCTCTGGTACGTTATGGAGTTAACCACAGGGTAGCTACTCCATATCATCCACAAACTAATGGGCAAGCTGAAGTCTCAAATAGAGAACTTAAAAGAATCCTGGAACGGACTGTAATTAACCGTAGAAAGGATTGGGCAAGAAGCTTGGATGATGCTCTGTGGGCATACAGAACAGCATTCAAAACCCCCATAGGGACCTCTCCATACCAGCTTGTGTATGGAAAGGCGTGTCACTTGCCAGTGGAACTGGAGCACAAGGCCTATTGGGCAACCAGATTCCTGAACCTTGATGCCAAGTTAGCTGGAGAAAGACGATTGCTCCAGTTAAATGAGCTAGAGGAATTTAGACTCAATGCTTTCGAGAATGCAAAAATTTACAAGGAGAAAGCAAAAAGATGGCATGATAAGAAATTGTCATCCAGAGTCTTTGAGCCAGGGCAGAAAGTTCTGCTATTCAATTCTAGGCTCAAATTATTCCCTGGGAAATTAAAATCCCGGTGGAGAGGTCCATATGTAATCACAAGTGTATCACCATATGGATACGTAGAGCTTCAGGATAATGAATCTAACAAAAGGTTCATTGTTAATGGACAGAGAGTTAAACATTATCTTGAAGGCAACTTCGAGCAAGAATGCTCAAAACTGAGACTTGATTAGAGCTCAGTGGTAGTCCAGCTAAAGACAATAAAGAAGCGCTTGCTGGGAGGCAACCCAGCCATTTACAAAGTTTATTTACTAATTAAATAAATTTTCTTTTTTTACAGGTATGAGTCCAGGTATCTTCAAAGGTGAAATAGCAAATGGTTGAAGTCACAGAGTTACAGGGAAATTTGGAAGCTCACTGGCGTGAGAAAGCCAGTAAGAAACACTTTGGGCGTTGAACGCCCAAAAGAAGCACCCACTGGGCGTTTAACGCCAGTAAGGGTAGCCATCTGGGCGTTAAACGCCAGAAAGGAGCATCTTCTGGGCGTTAAACGCCAGAAAGAAGCACCTTCTGGGCGTTTAACGCCAGTCTGCTAGCATCCTGGGCGTTCAGAAAAACGCCCAGTGACAAAGGACTTCCTGGCGTTCAACGCCAGAAAGAAGCATCAGCTGGGCGTTGAACGCCCAGGAGAAGCAGCATTTGGGCGTTAAACGCCCAAAACATGCATCGTTTGGGCGTTTAACGCCAGGATGGTGGGGAGGAGGTAAAATTCGTTTTTCTTTATAATTTTTCTAAATTTTTATGTTTCAATTCATGATTTCTTGCATAAACATGTTTCAAAATGTCATCCTTCAATTCCAAAATTTTTAATCCTAATTTCTAAAAACACTAATTTCTAAAATCCCTTTTTCAAAAATATCAAATATATCTTAATTCATAAACCCAAATCTTTTTCCAATCCAAATCTTTTTCAAATCTTTTTCAACTCATCATATCTTTTGGATTTCAAAATTGCCTCTCCCTCTATTCCTCTCCTGTCATTTCTTTTGCTTGAGGACAAGCAAACCTCTAAGTTTGGTGTGAGTTGCCATGATCACTGAGCTAAAACTCATCAAGATCATGGCACCTAAGGGAACAAGAAGAGCAAGGATGTGAACTTAAGGGAGCTGAAGCGTCAGAAATTAATTCTTGAAGGCACCCTACAGACTAGAGGAACATCCACTTCCCAAAATACAGGTTGTTAAGTTCTAATTCTAGCTTTAACTCTGTGATAGTATTATTATAGGATTTTACCTTAGAAGTTATATAGGAGTAGTAGTAATTAGCATATCTATTTTGGTTTTATTTCCAATTAAGTTATAATTTATTTTTCCCATCATCATCAAACATGAATAAAATAGTAGATTTGTAGAATAAAGAGGCAATTTAATTTTTTTCGAGTTCTTAATAAGGAAAATTCTAATTATTTATATGTGGTGGCAATACTTTCTGTCTTCTGAATGAATGCTTGAACAGTGCATATTTTTGATCTTGTTATTTATGAATGTTAAAATTGTTGGCTCTTGAAAGAATGATGAACAAAGAGAAATGTTATTGATGATCTGAAAAATCATGAAATTGATTCTTGAAGCAAGAAAAAGCAGTGAAAAAGCAAAAGCTTGTAAAAAAAATAGAAAGAAAAAGAAAAAGCAAGCAGAAAAAGCCAATAGCCCTTAAAACCAAAAGGCAAGGGTAAAAAGGATCCAAGGCTTTGAGCATCAATGGATAGGAGGGCCCAAGGAAATAAAATCCAGGCCTAAGCGGCTAAATCAAGCTGTCCCTAACCATGTGCTTGTGTCATGAAGGTCCAAGTGAAAAGCTTGAGACTGAGTGGTTAAAGTCGTGATCCAAAGCAAAAAGAGTGTGCTTAAGAGCTCTGGACACCTCTAACTGGGGACTCTAGCAAAGCTGAGTCACAATCTGAAAAGGTTCACCCAGTTATGTGTCTGTGGCATTTGTGTATCCGGTGGTAATACTGGAAAACAAAGTGCTTAGGGCCACGGCCAAGACTCATAAAAGTAGCTGTGTTCAAGAATCAACATACTTAACTAGGAAAATCAATAATACTATCTGACTTCTGAGTTCCTATGGATGCCAATCATTCTGAATTTCAAAGGATAAAGTGAGATGCCAAAACTGTTTGGAAGCAAAAAGCTACTAGCCCCGCTCATCTAATTAGAATCTGAGCTTCACTTAAAACTCGGAGATATTACTGCTTCTTGATTTCTTTTTATCCTCTTTTATTCATCTAGTTGCTTGAGGACAAGCAACAGTTTAAGTTTGGTGTTGTGATGAGCGGATATTTTGTACGCTTTTTGGGGGTAATTTCATGTAGATTTTAGCATGTTTCAGTTAGTTTTTAATAAAATAATATTAGTTTTTAGGCAAAAATCATATTTCTGGACTTTACTATGAGTTTGTGTGTTTTTCTGTGATTTCAGGTATTTTCTGGCTGAAATTGAGGGAGTTGAGCAAAAATCTGACTTAGGCTGAAAAAGGACTGCTGATGCTGTTGGATCCTGACCTCCCTGCACTCGAAATGGATTTTCTGGAGCTACAGGAGTCCAATTGGCGCGCACTCAACGGCGTTGGAAAGTAGACATCCAGGGCTTTCCAGCAATATATAATAGTCTATACTTTGCGCAAGGATAGACGACGTAACTTGGCGTTAAACGCCAAGTTCATGCTGCTGTCTGGAGTTAGACGCCAGAAAAACGTCATGATCCGGAGTTGAACGCCCAAAACACGTCATAACCTGGAGTTTGACGCCAAGAAAGGCCTCTACACGTGGAAAGCTTTAGTCTCAGCCCTAGCACACACCAAGTGGGCCCCAGAAGTGGATTTCTGCACCAATTATCTTAGTTTATTCATTTTTTGTAAACCTAGGTTACTAGTTTACTATTTAAACAACTTTTACAGACATTTCTTGTACCTCATGACATTTTCAGATCTGAATTACATACTTTGTGACGGCATGAGTCTCTAAACTCCATTGTTGGGGGTGAGGAGCTCTGCAGCGTCTCGATGATTTAATACAATTCCTTTGTTTTCCATTCAAACACGCTTGTTCTTATCTAAGATGTTTATTCGCGCTTAACTGTGAAGAAGGTGATGATCCGTGACACTCATCACCTTCCTCAATCCATGAACGTGTGCCTGACAACCACCTCCGTTCTACATCAGATTGAATGAATATCTCTTAGATTCCCCAACAGAATCTTCGTGGTATAAGCCGGATTGATGGCGGCATTCATGAGAATCCGGAAAGTCTAAACCTTGTCTGTGGTATTCCGAGTAGGATTCCGGGATTGAATGACTGTGACGTGCTTCAAACTCCTGAGGGCTGGGCGTTAGTGACAGACGCAAAAGAATCAATGGATTCTATTCCAACCTGATTGAGAACCGACAGATGATTAGCCGTGCTGTGACAGAGCATAGGAACGTTTTCACTGAGAGGATGGGAAGTAGCCACTGACAATGGTGACACCCTACATAGAGCTTGCCATGGAAGGAACTTGCGTGTGAGAAGAGGATTTCAAGGAAGAGTTGAAGTTCAAAGGACAAAGCATCTCCAAAACTCCAACATATCTCCCATTACTGCATAACAAGTAACGCTATTATTCTCTATTATTTTAACTTACAATTTTAAGTAGTTTGTAGTTTGGCTTTTTACAAATAAATCCAATTAACTTTATTAGCCTCCTGACTAAGATTAATAAAATAACATTGATTGCTTCAAGCCAATAATCTCCGTGGGATCGACCCTTACTCACGTAAGGTATTACTTGGACGACCCAGTGCACTTGCTGGTTAGTTGAACGGAGTTGTGAAAAGAAAGTGATCAGTTAGTTAAATTAGTTCTCTTTGGCACATGCCAAAGAGCCATTAATTAAGGATCACAATTTCGTCCACCACTAATGTCCAAGTGATTAATGATTAGGAGTCATTGACCTTAGATCTCACTAATTGAGTTGGTGGAGAACTAGGACTTATGGACTTGGATTGACATAGCTCATTTGACTTTCCTTTATCAATTAGAGGATGACTTAATGGAGTTGATCCTTGCCAATTCTCATGTTGTGGTTAGTGATAAGGATAGAGATCCTTGACCACCAACCCTTGCCAAGGCCTTTTTGTTATTTGAATTTCCTTATCATTTACTTTTCATGTCTCTTATTCCAAAAACCCCAAAACATTCCTCATAGCCAATAAGCATTCACTTCATTGCAATCCTCGTGAAACGACCCAGAGTCCAACTATTTTGGTTAATTCTTATTTAGGGTTTGTTCTTTGTGACAAAACCATAAATTTAATTCGATTCAAGGATTGACTATCGGTTTGGACTATACTAACAGCAAAATTATTTTGTGGAATTCTGAACTGGTATCAATTCTTGCAATAAAAAAAATGGCGCCATTGCCGGGGATCGCAATGGTGTTATGTTATTGGCTATTGTATATATTGTGAATATCTTGATTTTTTGTTTGTTTGTTAGTTTTTGCTAGTTGTAGGATTTTGTTCTCTTTGTTTCTTGTTAGCTTTTGTTTTTATTTTCTCTTTCACTATGAATTCTCACGACTTTGGCTATGAGTGTGGTTCTAACTATGTTGTAGGAGATGGAAATTACAATGACAACATGCATCAAGGTTTTGGAGATCAAAGGTGGGAGGAGCCCCAAGCTTATGGACAACCTTCTTGGCAACAACCTCCTCCGGCTTCTCATGGGTATAATTCAAATTTTGATACATACCAATCCAATGTATGTGATGACCCTCATTGTGGTTGTCAACCACAATCATCATATGCATATGAACCCCCTCCTCAATATAGCCCCCCACCATACTCACAAGCCTCATACTACCATTCACCTCCATATGATCCTAACCCATATACATCATACCAACTACCATATGAACCATCTCTAGAACCACCATCATTCCAACACCAATACTCCCATGGACCACAAAGTCCATACACACTACCTCAAGAATTTCACCAATATGAACCACCTTCCAACTACAATACCCTTCCCTCAAACAATGAACCGTCTCTTCCACCATCACCTCCCGATGAAGCCCTCATCCTAGAATTGAGAGATCTTGAATCTCATATCTTAAGGTGACACGAGGAGGATGAAAAGAAGTTTGAGGAGTTAAGAGCAAAAATGGTTATCACGGTAGAAGCCATTGGCAACATAGTCTCATCCCGCCTAAGCCTATGCGATCAAGGCACTCCCATTGTTGAATGTGGATAAGCAACCAAGGAGCTTAGTGAGGGAGTGAACTTGAAGCTCCAAGGTGAATAAGAGGAGTTAAAGCAAGAAATGCAACAATAGGAGGAGGTAGAGATGATTGAACCAAAGGAAGTAGTGGTTGGCACCTTAGAATATGTTGAGTACATAGAGGAATCACAAATTGAAGAGCCTTCTTCCATGGAGTTTGAAGTTGATGTTGAGGAGGAGAGTGCACAACCTCCAAGGCACAATGTGATTGACGATTTGGAAGAAGTGACCCAAGTAATAGGCCCTCCTATTTATGATGATTCCGCATCAACATATGATCCTTTTGAGTTTGATGAATCCTTCCCCACTATACTTAGAATTGATGATGATTTAGATTTCACTCAACCTCATATCTATGATTTGAGTAATGTGGAAGAGTTAGAGGACATTGGTGAAGAAGAATGTGAACTTGAGAAAGCTTGGCAAGGGGTGAAGCTTGAAGAACCTTGCCAAGTGGTGGAAGCCTTTAGAAGAGGATGGACGGGAGTGGAACACGCCTTGTCAAGATCATTGGGAACTCTTCCACCTAGGTTGTCATCTAATCCTTCATTTGAGTGGGTAAAACTTCTAACTCTTAGCTTTATTATCCCACTTAAATTTGGTTTGCTTGAGACGGATGGCCAACTTAGGACGCTTTGCGGAATTAAGCGTAAGAGGAGGATGTTTAGTGGTTGGCGTTGTAAGTCTAGACTCATTATGGTTGAAGCTTCAAGGAGCAAGGGTTGGACTAGTGCTCAATTGGATAGGTCTAGGAGGGTGGTTTGGTGCTTCCATGAGAATTCATCTCTCTTGCCACCCGGAGGAAATCACCATGATCAACTCAAGGACGGGTGTGAAAACAAAGTGTGGGATCCCGGATCGCACAAGGAAAATCAACTTTGGGAGCCCATGGTTTATGAAGAACTCCATCAAAGCTTGGAGTTATTAACTTTGAATGATGAACCACAATGGAAGTCCAAGCATTGGTGGATGTTCAAGGATGGATTCAAGCACAAGCCACCTTAATGAGGATCTCCCCATAAGTCTAACTTAAGGACAATAAACAAAAGTGTTAGGTGGGAGACACCTTACCATGGTAACATCTTTCCTTTTTCCTTTTTGTAAATATTGCTAATAATTAGTTTAATTTTATGTTTTATTTGGTTAGATATGTTTATTTGGGAGTTTAGTATGTTTAATAAGGTTTTATGATGTTTTGGTAGTTGTTTGGAGGTTTGGAATGCTTGGTTTGGTGCAAAAACCTAGAAAAATTTTGAAAAGCAGAGCACCAACCCACACGTACGCGTCACCCACGCGTACGCGTGCCCCAAGCCTTTTTGACCATCCACGCGCACACGTACATGATGCGTATGCGTGGATCCAGAAGTTCCACCCTTCCATACATTCACCCGAGAGTTGTGCCTGAAGTGTGCCAACTTTGTGCCCAAGGCACGCGCACTCGTACCTCATGCGTATGCGTCGCCACTCCAAATAACTCATCACGCGTACGTGTGCTTTACGTGTACGCGTCGCTACCATTTCATCAATCCACACCTACGCGTACATGACGCGTACGCGTGGATTGCCCTGTTTCACCCACCTTCTTTTCTTCTCCTCCTTCCATTTCTTTCCTTCTTCTCTTATCTTTCCAACCTTCAATCATCATCCAACACTACCAAATACCATCCATAACCACTTCTTTTAGTTAGTTAGTTAATTGTTTAATTAGTACATTTTCATTTTGTTTTCTATTTTTCTTTATAAGTGTTGGATTATTAATCTTGTTTACTGTTTCTTGCTGCTGATTATTGATGAGATGTTATTTTAACATCATTGTTTTTAATTTTTATTGTTGGATTTCTTTGTTGAGGTTATATTTTGTCACTTGGTTTTGAGTTTTCATGTTTAACATTTGTGAACACCAAGTGAATGTTACATTGCCTTTAAGCTTCTTAACTCTTTTGAATTGCATGTTTTGGCCACCATGCATTCATCATCCATTGCTAGGCAATTGTATATTATCATTGCATTTTTTTAGGTAATGCTTGTTTGTGGTTTACCTTTATGCACATCACTTGTTTTATGCATTGAGATTGTAGAATTGTGAAATTGGATCAAAAGCTTACCTAGTAACATATTTTTGAGCTTTCTTAGCTTTGTGGACCATGCTTGCTATGTGATGGATTTCCACTTCTATCTTCTTTTTCCTAAGTTCCATAGCATCCATGTGTTTCACCGCTATGTCACTTAGGTGTTGCAACAACTTCAATATGTGTCATTGATTATTGTATAAGTTTCATATACCATCTTGTTCACTAAATTACTTGCACATCGATCAATGTCCATTCACTATCTAATTTCACAATTGCTTGATTATTTGCTTGAATGCTTTTATGCTTCTTTACTACTTGTTTGGTTGATTTAACCTACAAGTCTTTTGAAGTATGATGAGCGGATAATTTATACGCTTTTTGGCATTGTTTTTAGGTAGTTTTTAGTAAGTTTAAGCTACTTTTAGGGATGTTTTCACTAGTTTTTATGTTAAATTCACATTTCTGGACTTTACTATGAGTTTGTGTGTTTTTCTGTGATTTCAGGTAAATTCTGGCTGAAATTGAGGGACTTGAGCAAAACTCTGAAGAAGGCTGACAAAAGGACTGCTGATGCTGTTGGAATCTGACCTCCCTGCACTCGAAATGAATTTTCTGGAGCTACAGAACTCCAATTGGCGCGCTCGCAACGGCGTTGGAAAGTAGACATCCAGAGCTTTCCAGCAATATATAATAGTCCATACTTTATTCGAAGAATGACGACGTAACTTGGCGTTGAATGCCAAGTACAAGCTGCTGTCTGGAGTTAAACACCAGAAAAACGTCATGATCCGGAGTTGAACGCCCAAAACACGTCATAACTCGGAGTTCAACTCCAAGAGAAGCCTCAGCTCGTGGATTAATCAAGCTCAGCCAAAACATATACCAAGTGGGCCCCGGAAGTGGATTTATGCATCAATTACTTACTCATGTAAACCCTAGGAGCTAGTTTATTATAAATAGAACATTTATCTATTGTATTAGATGTCTTTTGATCATTCGGTCTTGTGACCACATGGGGGCTGGCCATTTGGCCATGCCTGAACCCTTTACTTATGTATTTTCAACGGTGGAGTTTCTGCACACCATAGATTAAGGGTGTGGAGCTCTGCTGTACCTCAAGTATTAATGCAATTCTATTGTCTTTTATTCAAATCCCTATTATTCTTATTCCAAGATATTCATTCGTACCCAAGAACATGATGAATGTGATGATAAGTAACCCTCATTATCATTCTCACTTATGAACGCACGTGATTGACAACCACTTCCGTTTTACATGCAACAGAGCCTGAATGTGTATCTCTTAGATTCCCCAACAGAATCTTCGTGGTATAAGTTAGATAGATGGCGGCATTCATGAGGATCCGGAAAGTCTAAACCTTGTCTATGGTATTCCGAGTAGGATTCTATGATTGAATGACTGTGACGAGCTTCAAACTCCTGAAGGCTGGGCGTGATGACAAGCGCAAAAGAATCAAGGGATTCTATTCCAACCTGATTGAGAACCGACAGATGATTAGTCGTGCTGTGACAGAGCATAGGAACGTTTTCACTGAGAGGATGGGATGTAGCCATTGACAACGGTGATGCCCTACAGATAGCTTGCCATGGAAAGGAGTAAGAAAGATTGAGTTGAAGCAGTAGGAGAGTAGGCGTCCTTGAGCCATACAGTATCTCCATATGCTTATCTGAAATTCTCACCAATGAATCTGCATAAGTATTCTTATCCCTTTTATTTATTTTATTTATCCAATTTAATTCCATTTGACTCTATGATTCCAATCACTAACTGAGATCTACAAGGTGACCATAGCTTGCTTCATACCAACAATCTCTGTGGGATCGACCCTTACTCGCGTAAGGTTTATTACTTGGACGACCCAGTACACTTGCTGGTCAATTGAACGGAGTTGTGTCCACTCGTGCCAAATACCTAAATTCCACAATTTTACAATGAATGCACATCAAAGAATAGTGATCACAATTTCGTCCACCAAAGTACTTCAAGCACACTAGAATGAGTGAAATACATACTTCTTTTGTATAATTGTGACATGGCTTTTAAATACAAGGGTGTGAGTTCTAAACCGCATGTAAGTTAGGAGCCACACACCTATTTTTCATCAATGTCCCATTAACTCACTCACTCAATTCTAGTGAGTTATCTCATTCCAACAATTCACGCTTCCTTGCTTTTGTATTTTCTCATCTTACGGTGTTTATTTTGTTTTTCATGATTGATGCACCATAAGCAAAAATGGAAGCGGGAAGAAGAACACGCAGCATCGGTTGACCTACCAGCTGAAGGTAGCAACTAGAAAAGTCGCCATACCCCCTTGCTCATCTTTGGATGCACCGGGGACGGAGCAAACTTTTAAGTGTGGGAGGTTGTCCGACCACTTGGCATTTTTGGGTGACAAGTTTCTAATCCCAACACTTTTGCATTTCATTTTAGGATTTTTAGTTGTATTTTCTTATTTTGCATATGTATATATTAAGCTTAGTCAAAATCATGATATTTTCCAAGGATTTTATCTATAGGGTACCCCAATTGATTGAAAAAAAAAATTTAGAACTTGCTTGAATTATATATTTTGTGGATCATGTTCTTGAGCTAAGAACACAAGCATGTGAGATTTGAACCTAATTGTGTGGTTACATCATACATAACCACTTATTTTCATTCTTGTGTGCATTATTCTCTTTCTATGATTGTAATCTTTGGTTTGTTTGATTCTTTATGTCCATTATTTTGTGTATATATGCATTTATATGATTGAGACCATTGTTCAAATAGCTCACTTACCCAAATAACCTACCTTTTATCTTCCATTGTTAGTCAATTTTGAGCCTATGCTTAACCCATTTGTTCATAATTGTAGCACATTACAAGCCTAAGTGAAAAATAATAAATGTCCCTTGTTTGGATCTTTGATTAGCTTAGACTAGTGAGAGTGTTTATCAGTTGATTTTGGGAGAGTTAGGAACATTGGGTAGAGATAAAAGTGTGTTTGTGTTTTTGTTGAAAAATTTTGGGAATTGGATACATACTCATGTATTAATCATGTGTAAACCATATGCATTGATATTCTTGTATATATATATATATAAGAAAGAAAAAGAAAAGCAATAAAAAAGAGACAAAGTGCCCCAAAGTGAAGTTCAATAATAATCAATGCATATGTGTGGTGATCAAAAGGGAATGCATGATTGTGTGAAAAAGTGAAGAATGGATAGATAGGTTTATTTGGAATTATATAGATTGTCGTAGGTTAGGTGGAAAGTTCAAGTTAATCAAAGATTCAAATTTCAAGCTCACTTGACCATATGCATCCTACCTTGACCCTAGCCCCATTACAACCTATGGGAAAGCCCTCATGATATTTGTATGCATGCATAAAGTAATTGTTGATTGTTAGATAAAAAAAAATCTTGGAAAGCATGACTGGGGGGAGAAGCGAGTGAATCAACCCCATACACTTGAGTGCCTAGAGCGGATACACATCCGGTGAGGGTTCGATCGCTCAATTACATGTCTCCACCCATGATCATCTTTTCTTGCAAGTTTGTAAAATCTTTCAATGATTCAATTCAATTGTGGGTTTGCTTTGATTGCTATTGCTTTAGCCCTTGTGCTTGTATATGTATTCTTGAAAATTGACTTGTTTTAACCAAGTGGATGCATTCATATAGATAGATTGCATTTAGTTAGTTTGCATTGAATAAATATTGATACCCTTTGCTTCTTTCTTGATTTTAGCATGAGGACATGCTTAGTTTAAGTGTGGGGAGATTTGATAAACCCCAATTTTGTGGTTTATCTTATGCTTATTTTAGGGGATTTACTCACTTTTTCCCACATTTATTCAATAAAATAGCATGGTTTTGTAATTCTCTCTTGAATTGTGCTTAAGTGTAAAAGCATGCTTTTTAGGCCCTTAAATTGGTGATTTTAACTCACTTTAATTCTATTTGATGCCTTGATGTGTTTGTTGAGTGATTTTAGGTTCATAAGGCAAGTATTGGATGGAAGAAATGAGGAGAAAAGCATGCAAAGTGGAGAATGCATGAGGAAACAAGAATTGGGAATGCATAGATGGGCGCGCACGCGTACAAGGCGCGCACGCGCAAAAGTGATTTCGCATAGAGACGCGCACGCGTACATGACGCGTCCGCGCGGATGAAGAAATAGCCAATCGACGACCACGCGCACATGGCGCATACGCGCCGATACTCGCACGTGACTCACTTAAAGGCAAAACGCTGGGGGCAATTTCTGAGCAGCCCAGGCCCAATTCTAACTCATTTCTAATGCTATTTCATGCAGAATTCAAGTTTGGGCAAAGGGGGAGCAATTGTTTGTAGCTTAGCATCATGTAGTTTAGTTTCTAGAGAGAGAAGCTCCCTCTTCTCTTTAGAATTAGGTTAGGTTAGGTTAATCTCTTCTAGATCTAGGTCCAATTTCATGTTTCCATCTCATTTCCTTTATGATTTCTTGCTTCTACTATTTCATTTTCATTGTTTGTAGTGTTAATTTTCCTCTTTGCTCTCTTTTGTAATCATGCACTCATGATAGAATTGGTTTATTTTTAATGCAATTTAATGTTTGATGTTCTTTTATTATTGATTTGAGTTGTGATTTTACTTTTCTTGCAATTGGTAGTTGGTAGATTTATATTTCTTGCACTTTTACTATGCTTTCCTTGTATGCCTTCCAAGTGTTTGACAAAATGCTTGGAAGGATGTTAGAGTAGAATTTTATGCTCTTGGCTTGGGAAGGTAACTTAGGAATTCTTGAGTTGTTAATGTCCAAGTGATTGATGATTGGGAGCCATTGACCTTAGATCTCACTAATTGAGTTGGTGGAGAACTAGGACTTATGGACTTGGATTGACATAGCTCATCTGACTTTCCTTTATCAGTTAGAGGATGACTTAATGGGGTTGATCCTTGTCAATTCTCATGTTGTGGTTAGTGATAAGGATAGAGATCCTTGACCACCAACCCTTGCCAAGGCCTTTTTGTTATTTGAATTTCCTTGTCATTTACTTTTCATGTCTCTTATTCCAAAAATCCCAAAACATTCCTCAAAGCCAATAAGCATTCACTTCATTGCAATCCTCGTGAGACGATCCAGAGTCCAAATACTCCGGTTAATTCTTATTTGGGGTTTGTTCTTTGTGACAAAACCATAAATTTAATTTGATTCAAGGATTGACTATCGGTTTGGACTATGCTAACAGCGGAATTATTTTGTGGAATTCCGAACCAGTATCAATTCTTGCAATCAATATGAAGTAATGATATGATATTGCTGAGATAGAATAGCTGGAGATGGTTTTTTTTTATAATTCTGATCCTGGTTTGTTGGAGAGTTAGAAAGTCAGAAAGCATGAGAAATATGAATTAGATTTAGCATTCCCTTATGACAGTTGCCTATTCATGAATTAGCGAGAACCTAGGATGGATACTTGGTGAAAAGAAGTTTAGGATGCTTAGTGAGTTTTTATTACAATGCATTGTATTTATTTACCACTTTTACCGTACTGGGAACCCATGGGTCGGGGGTTCTCATTCTTTATATATCTTTTGTTTTTCAGATATAGGTCCAGGTGCTTAGAAGTGAGCTGTGGTTCATCTGAGAGATGATGAAGATCTTTATATTCTCTACTTTATATTTTACTTAGAATCTCTCCACCCTTATTTTGAAAAGCTTATATTATGTATTGAACTCTTCTGAACTTGCCTATAGAGGCTTTCATGTTTTATTTGGGAGAGATTAGGAGGTGCTGTTGTTAATTACTTTCATACTGTACCCTAGCCGGCCTAAACTTCGCGGGTCGCGACTAGTGGCTATTTACTTATGTTATATATCTTTATATTGTCCTTCTCTTAATCTCCTTTATGCCTTTATCTGTATATCGCTTTTGACGTCCCGCCTTATCTTTTAGTTATCGATGTGTGAGTGATACGACTTCGCAATTTTATTTTTACTCTTTTCAGCCTTCCCGATTAATACTTCTTTCAATTATACTTATAATTATGTATTTAAAATTCACCTGAGAGTCGTACCACCGTAATGTCATTGACTTATGACTCAAGAATAAGGATTTGAATACTAGGGTGTTACATATGAGGGCTTCGTTTTGCCAAAACCCAAGAAACGGGTAGATGTCATTGCATTTAGTGCTATGGAATGGCAAGCTAAATGGGCAGGAGACTTGAAGTTTGAAGTGCACCATAAGAACAAGATGATCATGGAAAGGTTTGTTGTCGATTTGATGGCTGGAAAGTGTAGTTGTAGGTTTTGGGGCTTGTGTGGTATGCCTTGTCCATATGCTTGCTGTGCTATTTTTGAGAAGGGTGACAACCCAAAAGACTATTGTAGTAACTATTACAGCAAGGCAGCATACCTTGCTACGTATGAGCGGTCAATATCACCAATTAATGGAGAAAATATGTGGTCAAAAATACAATATCCACATGCTTGTTGTGCTATTTTTGAGAAGGGTGACAACCCGAAAGACTATTGTAGTAATAATTATAGCAAGGCAGCATACCTTGCTACATATGAGTAGTCAATATCACCAATTAATGGAGAAAATATGTGGTCAAAGATACAATGTGATACTATCATCCCTCTAATTTTTAGAGTTAAACCAGAAAGGCTAAGGATGGTTAGGATAAGGGAGCCTGATGAAAATAGAACACAAACAAAATATAGAAGAACTAAAACTTCAGTTATCTGCAGTAATTATGGCCAATATGGACACAACAGGAGACAATGTCCAAATCCTATAGTGACAGGTATTGGTTGCTCTTTTATTTTGTTGATGTGTTGAAGAATTTTTACTAATTGCTATTTGATGTTGTAGCTCCTGAAGGCACACAAGGACCTGATGTTGCTGCTGGAAATAGAGGAGGTGATGTTGTTGCTAATGAACCTGGTGCTGCTGTTGAAGCAAATAGATCTGAAGTTGCTGCTACTGCTACATCCAGGGTGGGTAGAGGAAGAGCAACAGTAGGGATGGAAAGAGGAAGGGGTAGAGGGAGGGCAGTAAACACCCCTGCACCACCATCACAGCTTTTAAACACCCCTGCACCACCATCTCAGCCTCCAAACACTCTTGCACCACCATCTTAGCCTCCAAACCCCCTGCACAACCATCAAATCCTCCAAACACCTCTGCACCAGCATCACAGCCGGTCACCTTGCCTACACTAACATCTCAGCCATCACTGCCAACTGCATCAGCATCTCAACCTTTGTCTAAGACCAAAGTCTTTGGTGTGAGAAGAAGTGGAAGACTCAAGATAGGAGTTAGAAAGGCAACAAGTCAGCCACCTGAACATGTTGACCTCACACTTGATTGAGGCTGAAGACTCTTTAGGGTTTCCTTTTGATATGTATTGTGTTATGTAAAATTTTTAGTGTTCACCTGTGACTCTGCTTTCTTTATAGTTTGGACCACTTTTGTTATGTGGGTGGAAAACTGTTATGAGAGGGTGGAACATTTATTTTGTGGCTATCTAGGTGTCTTGCAATATATAATGCAAAAAATAATGGTGTCTATTATAATTCAATGCATCTTTTGTTTTAACTATTTTTTTTCTCTGTATCATATTTCTATGCATATTAAATAGCAAAGGAACAACTTTCATTTAAAGAAATTAAACAACATTTGATATATCTTCATTGCACTCAAAACAAACAGTACACTTTTGACTTATATAGAATATTACATTCTCATAACAGCCATACTTTCTACATCTTTACATATAACACTGCAATAATCAAAACACCAAATATCAAAATCAGCATAGTTTGCATCTTGTTTGGCTTTTTCATAGTATCTTCTATTTTAGCAAATTGCTCTTCGACTGAACTCAGCTCATCATACAACCTTTCTACCCAAGCATCTATTTCTCCAACCTCTGTAATTAATCTCTCTAGATCCACATTTAATCTCTCTATCTTCCTTTCTTATGCCTCCAATTCTCTAACCCTTCCAAATTCTTGCAATGAACCCATTACTCCATCTTCCCCATATATTTTTTCCCTTTTTCATCAACCCACTCAAAAAATTTACATCTCCTGTTAGGGCAAGAAATAAAACTTTTATTTGGATTTTTTGATGTACTTGAACTCCGAGAAGAATCAGAGTGTCTCCGATCCACAAAAGCAACGAACCCTCCTTTCCTTTTGCTTCAACCATCCACTCTTCTCATCTTCTTCATCATCAATCCACTCGAAGAACTTGCATTTTGGCATTCTCCCGCAATCAATATACCTTCTTCCATGGCTTGTTACTGCCGAAGAATACATCACAGCAACTGCCTCACCACAAAAATAAAGATGTCTCTTCTTGACAAGAGTTTTGGAACTAAAGACTCCTGAAAATAAGTGACTTTGATCCATAAGTATTCACGGAGTAAGAGAAGCAAACAAAGGAGGAGAAATTTGAGGAAAAGGCGAAGAAAGTGAGAACTCAGAACACTACTGATTCTCAATTATTTGTAAGGAGTAGACGAAGAGTATAATGGTCAATTTACCCATTCTTAACGTTTTTTGTAATGTTTACTGTCAAGAGGAACCTAATTGAAAAAAAAATTATGTAAGAACCCAATTAAAAGGAAAAAAAGTATATGGATCTAATTGAAAATTTCGCGAAATTATAGAGACCAACAAAATAATTAAACCATTATTAAATATTATTGCTGTTATTATTATCGTTGCCTGCAGTCTCGTTATTATTATTATTATTATTATTATTATTATTATTATTATTATTATTATTATTATATATTATTAGTATACGGGGCTATTTATTTATTATTATTATTATTACTATTCACGGTTTTGTTTATATTATTGTTACTGTTAGTTAATATTAGTAATAATAGTATTATTAATATTATTATTATTATTATTATTATTATTTTTTCGTTATTTTTGTTATAAGTGTTATTTTTTTTTTGCAGACTATCAGGAATTTATTACTTAAAAAATTTTATCTATCCAAAAACTATAATGAAATAATTGTAGCTGTCCTCGCATCAATCTGATTGTATCACGTTTTGCGGATAGGTAAATTGAGAGAAAATTATATACTATTGAGTGTTTTGGTGGAGCGATGGAGACCTAAGACCCACACCTTCTCTCTCCCAATTGACGAAGTGACTATCACCTTAGAAGATGCCACACATATTCTTAGCTTGGCAGTTAATAGGAAGCTCTTGACGGGCAGAACATACAGTAGTCAAAGGTTCTTAGTGGAGAATTACTTAGCAATGTTTGGTAGGATTCTCAGTCTGATCGATCACACGTTGAGAAAGATAAACCTGGTATGGGTTCGATGATGCCGAGACACTAAATCGTTAGGCACTCAGGATTCGATCGAGCAGTATGTTTGGACTCACCTATTTTGCTTGCTTTGAACTGTTGTATTTTCAGACAAGTTGACGAATTCTCTAAACTTAAAATATTTACCTCTTCTTCGAGATTTCTACCACATTTGTAACTATGTTGGGGTCGTAGTCAAACATATTTGTACAGATCATTGTATCGTGCATCGCGATACAACTGTAAAAAGAATGAGAATGTATGCCATTTATAGCACTATCTATTTTTCGTAATGAACTTTCAGTAGTTAGTGTTCTAATTGAGTAACGGTAATGATTATCGTCACTATTATTTTTATTTTTGTTGTTAATATTATCGTTATTATTATTATTCATTATTATGTTGATTATAGTGTTTTGTATACGTTTTGTGTTGTTCAAAAACGAAAAAAGAAAAAAAAAGTTAAAAAACAAATCGTAGGTTACATTTTGCACTAGTATTATAATAGTATAAATACTTTATATTCATTTTATTGTGCAACACTAATATTTTTTCGTATATAAAAAAATGAGCCGTTATTCAAAAGTAAAATACATAAAATAAAGACACACCACTTTAACCATGCAAGAAAAATGCTGTTCATTAAGCGAATTATACAGTATTAAATCATAATTATAATGAAATAAAATAAAAAAATTTAACTATTTTGAATCTAAAATATACATTTTAAGAATATAATAATAATTTTCCTAAACTTTTTTGATATATTTAATATATTAAAATATAAAAAAATATTTTTTAATAATTTTTAGTAAAATATTTCTTTTCATAGTACTCTTAAAATTTGATCTTAGAATACAAGATAACAAAGTCTAATAAAATATCATACCAAGAATAGTACTAACTATAACGGTTCCATTACCATGTAGAACCCTCTCTTTAGCATTGGTTCCTATATTCATTATTATTATGCATATAAATTTTAGTAAAATAGTCAAATTCATCTTTAAAATATTTCTTGTTTTCTAAATTAATTTTTAAAAACTTTTTAAATTAAATTTATTCTTTAAATATATTAAGTTAATTATATTAGTCTTTTGTCACTTCAAATTACTAATAACGTCAAACTTTGCTGATATAACATGTTAAGTAAAAGCACACACCTATAGTCTTAATTAGTTATTAATATAATAAATTTATAAAATTAGATCAAATCAATTTCAAAATGACTCAATTTAGAATTGAGTTAATCTAATTTCACAAACTTATTATGTTAGCAGCCAATTAAAATTATTAGGTATATGCTATTGTGTCACTTAACATACTATATCAACAAATTTTGACGCTATCAACAACAAAAAATAACAGAAAATTAATGTGACTAATTAAAATTTTTAAAAGATAAATTTGATTTAAAAAAATTTTTGAAAACTAATTTAAAAAACAGATGATATTATTCATATAAATTTATTCTTGTGTTAATGAAACGATATCTGCATCAAAATTAGTGCCACACAATACCCATAAGTGGTTGAAAAGTCAAAAATTCTCAGCATGCATCATATCTTTCTTTCTTCTTAGAGACCCACATGCATGATGGCTTGTGCCTCAAGTTCTTGACCACAATTTGATCTCAAGCAATGCTCAACACACATTTTAACTTTGTCTAAAAGCTAACACCACCATAAAATGCTTGTGTGGTGCTTTCTTGCATTATCATTTTAACTTTATTTTTAGGTTATGGTCCAATAAAAAATTAGACCTTCTGAAAAACAAGTGCTTTTCTTTTTCTCTTTCTCAAATGGAATTCTTGACTTACTATATAGCAAGTGAAGGACAAAAAGTTCAATCAAAATTGATGGCTCAGAACGCTAGCATCCACATTTACAGCAAAATAAGAAAACAATATATGATATGACTTGTATGACCAGTATCTTTTTTGCTATTACATGAAAATCTATTATGCCTTCTGTGCCCCTTTTTTTAGTGAAGATCACACTATCGAGGCAGTGACAAATATACCATGGAAACTTTAAAAAAAGAAAAAAAGAAAAAAAGGAAAAGGAAAAAAAGTAAAATATCCCTTTACTTTTTTTTTCTCTTTCTGTTTTCTTCATCTTCTATGTTGTGTGCTACTTTTAAGGCAACAAGTTGTGTGTGTGTCCTTTTTAGCCATTTAAGCAATAGCTATATGGGCTTGCTTTTCTGTCTGCAGTTCTTTTCTTCCAACATTGGTGCTGCAAAATATATAACTATCTTAGCAAAAGAGAGAATATTTTGAGAAAATTAAATGATTGCTGTGTTTGGTTATTGTAAGCAATAATGCTTTTGCTTACCAAGTCCATTTCCATTGGCCTCAGATGTTCTCATGATTCTAAGCCTCCTCACTGAGCTAAGGAACATCCTGATTACAACATATTAGAGAAAACTTATATTAATAAAGCATATAAAAGTTTACATCATGCAATTAAGGGAACCAATGTGCCTACACATTGAGAGGCATAAGAATATAGAGATTCTCAAGCATAAACCGAGATCCTTGATTCGAACATTCCAAGATAGTCCCCTATTGACAGAACTAAACAGCTATCAAGTATTGACTAAAGAAATTCGACAAAATCTCCCAACAATGAAACTGAATGCTCATCATGGGATGGCCTGACCAAATCAAACATTACATGTAACGGCAGGATTTCGTGAAGGAAAATATGAAAATCAGAAAATGAAAACAAAAACAAAACTTTTGGAAACAGAAAACACTCAAAATAAAAAACAAAAGCTAAAGAGGCTCCGCTCCATAAATTATAATGCAGAATCAATGTTAAGATAATAGATTTGATACTAAAATCTAATTCCAGTAGTATAGACAAAAAATACTTACCCCCAAGGAACATCTCCAACAAGCATCCAATCTCCATCCTTGTCTTCATAAGTTAGCACAAACTTCGAAGAACCATCCAGCAATTTTGAGTGTTGATCTCCTCCAACAAGAATACCGAAGTCTTCTCCGTTTGATCCTATCAACAATGATAACAATTCCATCATGGGACAAAAATGGAATAGAAAGCATCGAAACTTGACAGTAGAAACTTAAAATACAAGAATGCACAAGAATTGCTTGGCTGACATGTCATACATTTTAAGCATTTTGAAGAGCAAAAAGTAGTTGCTTCGAATATAAGGTACCACAGATGTTCATGTAAACTGTTGAAATGGCAATTTTTCTTTAGAGAATCTTAGAAATATAAGCTGCCAAATATACGCTGCCATCCATGGATTTTTCAAGTGTTGTTGCATCATGATAAAGAAATATGGTTGAATAATACGAGCGAAAAGAACATATCAAGTTCTCAATATGATGTGAATGGGAGGAAAAAGACAGCAACAGTTATGTCTGAAGAACACATTTTATAGTTTCCAAAATTTTACATTAATTTTCTGACTATCATTTTCATGTAATCACAACATATTCCCTTGATTTCGCAAAGTTAAGAATAGAGGCAGCAAGAAGTAATTATCATCTGATGCCAAGTAAACATAATTTCACCATGCAGCTGAAATCTCGGGGATCATTAAACATGAAATAATCTTGGTGATTATGAGTTATAAAAGACAATTAAAATCTGTAAAACAAAAAAAAGGAGAAAAAAATAACTCACCATTGAAAGTGATTGCTGTAGTTGATTCTCTAAACATATCCTCCAATGTTTGAGCTAAGGTTTCATAAGAACTATGGACACTCAAATCGACCTTCCTTCCAATCGCTATCCCGTCCATATTTACCTTGACAAACAAGGAACTCCGGAAGTTTCTTTTTTCTTTGGTATCAATGTTGTTGTTATTACCATTGGTATTATCAGCATTCTTCCTTAGCACATCAGTTTCGCTGCTCTTACTCTTCTCGGAATTTGAGTTGAACACCTCGGTGGCTGGAGATTTTGAATGATTAAAGCTATTCACTCTGTATGGTCTTCTGAGGGGAGGCCATCCAACTACCGGACTGTTTAGTGAAAATTCAATGCCAATAGAGATCACAACCGCATCAGCAAAGAAATAATAACAAAATTTTGTAATAAATGTTAAAGCGCAAACATGACAAATATGACAAAGTTTCATGTAAATGGTAAACTTGTTAAGATATAGTAACATGTCAACCAATTCTTTCGGATAAACATTGAAAGGAAGAATAATAAAGCTAGAAAATGACCGAATAAAGAACAAAACAGTGTCTGAAGTGCCACGTGAAGGTGAATTTAATCACCCTGAAAACAAATAAATAAATAAAAATCTGATTGGTTCCTCTTGTGATTGGATCTTGAAAGTCTTTGTCTGCTATGTTGCATTTTGTTAGATAACACCTGAATCTAATTCTAAAGAAACTATTAAGTCAAATTAGATGAAAATGTTCAGATTGTATAATTTGACAAACTGAAATGGATCAGGTATCAACCTATTATCAAGATTCAGGGTCACTATTTACTAAACCCTCTTGTGGGTTGCAGCAATTGAGAAACAAAATATTGACAGCGAAAACCTCCTACAAATGGTAACCTCATAATACTAAAACATCAATAACACTTAAATCTGGTCGCACTAGCCGGAACAGCTACGTTGGATGAATTGAGTCATACTATAGTCTCCTATCATAAATCATTTACATAGCGAATCTCGAGCTAGAAAAAGTGACCAATGGTATTAGGAATCTACAACCAATGTAAACATTTATCAGATCTTTATAACATGGATCATGAATGTTTAGTTGGTAATCTCATAATGAGATATAAGAATTTAACTCAATTAGTAAGTCCCAAATTATGTTCTTTGCTTAACTAACCCCTTAAAACATGAATCTTTCCAAGCTCATCCAAGCAAATTGAATTTCTTGGAAAGGAATCATCTCATCATGATTCTTATCCACACAAACATTTAAACTGAAACTGATAGAATTTTAACACATCCTCAATCATTCAATTATATGTACCAATTTCTCTCTTCACATAACAAAGTCAGGTAATAAGAATAAAAAATCTAAATTTCTTGCCACAAATTAACATTATATGATTCAAATATCCATAGTAAAAATGTCTGAATTTTGGACAGAATCACAAAAACCAAATTCAAACCACAATTATATACAAAACATTAATACTTATAGATAAAAACCAGCCATGTATCCTACTAACTCAAAATTCTAAATTCTCAACAAAAAAAAAATTTGTGTTTATATTCAAGACCTATGATTAAATCATAGACCATTGAACACAGAAAAATTACTGATACCCTTAGAAGTAAATCCAAGATTGAATTAATTTACCTAGGTCCATTATTAGCAGCAGCAACAGACTCAGCAGTTCTCTTGGTGCCAGAAGTGGAGGTGGTAGTGTTGTTGTTTACCCTGCTCAAAGAAGAAGAAGGAGGTGAAGATGAAGATGAGGAAGAAGCTGAAGCTGAAGAAGGAAAATCCTTAGCGGTCAAAATTCTAGCATGATGATGATGGTGACTGTGTGATTTACGAGCAGGTTTATGATGATGAGAAAGGCCTAATCCAAGACCAAGTTCAAGCAACTCAGAATCTTCAGGGCAAGAAGAGTCCTCAGAAGAAAGAACCAAGTTTGTGTCTTCCTTTGACAAAGTAGAAGACATGGTAGAACCACCACCACTACCGCCAGTAGGAATAATAGTAACACCCTGCATCAGAATTTTACAAAAGTAGAAACTTTATGGATTCAATAACAAGATTGAAGAAGGAGAAGATGATGGGGTGTGTGTGTAAAAGAGAGGATGAGAATATGAAGGTTGAAGGGGAAAAAAAGTGTTTTTTTTTTGGGGGGGGGGGGGGAGGATTGCTTGAGTAGGAATGAATGAAGAGAAATGAGAATTGGTTAGGTCATAGGTGTGTGAGGATGAAGGAGAGAGAGAGAGAGGAACATTGAAGAGGTTGAGGAAAGAAATGTGTGGACCCCACATGTCTGGTTTGTGCGCCAACATCAATGTCTTTGCCTTAACTTCTTTGTACTACTTTTCTTAAAGTAGTTTTTTTTTTTAAATATATGTTTTCTCATATTTCGCCTTCTAAATTCTAATTTTTTTTTATATTTTTTGTGTGTTACAGAGACAGAGACCCACATACTGTGGAAGTGGAAGTGGAATCGGAATGGGAAGTGGAAACACAAGATATTTCAGTTTGTCTTCGGTCAATTAAGGCGCTGCTGTCTGCTCATGAGATTGTCAATTGAAAATAGAGTCAATAGATCAGGTAATAAATATAGAAATAAAAAAAAAACTAACCAACTTTATTTAGTGGAATGATTAATTCATTCCTCTGTCTAAGTAAGTATTAAAAGTTAAAATTGATATGTATCTATCAGATTTATAAAAAATTAATTTTTTTTGCATATTAGATTAGAGTATATGATAACAAATTAAAAAAAAATCTAAAGCTAGAAAATAAAAAAAAATTTAAAAACTAACATAATATTGTAGTCAAACATTCAGTATTAAAAAATATCTAAAATTTTAAAAACAATAACATTTAAAATTCAATTAAAAAAATATTCAAAACTCTAACTTAACAAAATTTTTTTAATAAAGTTTAATAACTTGTTATAATATTAACTGAAATTGACTATTATTATATAAATTTTATCATATTATTCTTAAATAAAATATATGTTATCACGAAATTGTCTTAAAATAAAAATAGTATATCTATGATTTAAAATGACGAACCACTTAAATAATATAAATTGTGTCAATAAAACACGATTCATTTACAAAATCAAAGAACTATATAAAAGAAATTAATTTTAAATTAGGATTTAAGTGTAGGTTAAAAAAAATTTATATTATTTATTAGGAGATAAAATTTTCAAAGATGGAAATTTTTGTGATTTACATAAATGCGGGAATAAACAAAACTTGTCAGAGACGAATTATAATTTTTTTTATTTAATTTGCAAAAGCTAAATTTATTCCTCTTTTTATTTTTATTATGGGGAAGGGATTGGAGTAGGACGGCGATATGGAGAGTGTGTGAGATTTATCACATTGTGGGATTAGGTAAGGACAAATCAGATGGTCCACATTGTCCTTGTCAAATTGGACGGTCCGCATTGCGCGTACAGATCAGAGGGTCCGAGTTGTCACTCCTCCCGCCACGTGTTGCGTCGATGTTTCTTTCCACAACGGTACTCCTATCCCCAGCTTCCCTTTACTACATGTATTTCCACCCTCCGAAATGAGTTTTATTTTCATCCCACCAGCAACTATTTTTCCATTCTCTCCTTCGTCCAGTTCTTTTTCTTCTCAAAGTTGCTGAAAAAAAATTATAATGTCAAAAAAAATAAAAATCTAAATATGTTAATTGTCCTGAATTTCATATTATAAGATATCTCAGCTATTTTGATTATATAAGTTTTTTTATTTTTTTTAAATTTTTGAAAAATATAATTAATATTGTCAAAAATTTAATTATAATTGTTGTTGTTAGTAGCTCAAGTTATGAACATATTAGTGATATTATTATTTTTATTGTTATTATTTTTATTATTTGAGAGTTATAATAATTATTGTTGCTGGTACTAGCTCAACGTTCCAACGAGAATGTTATTACTATTATTATTAAGATGATTATTAATATTATTGTTATTATTATTAATTCAGAATTATAATTGTTGTTGTTAATTTAGTTATATTATAATTATTCTTGTTAAGTCAGTTTAGGAAATATATCTCAGTGATATTATTATTATTATTATTATTATTATTATTATTATTATTATTATTATTATTATTATTATTATTATTATTATTATTTTAGAATTATAATTATTATTATTAAAAATGTAATTATAGGTTGTTAGTAGTTAAAATTTAGGGTCAGTGACGGTATTATTATTATTATTATTATTATTATTATTATTATTATTATTATTATTATTATTATTATTATTATTATTATTATTATTATTTGAAATTTAAGAATATATAATTAAATAATAGTTAGAAAATATATATATATATATAAATATAGTTAGAGAAAATTTAATTCAATGGTAATGTTTGAATTAGACTAATATGATAAATTAGTAAAAGGAACATGTTTAGAACTTTTTGTAATATTTTTAGTAAAAAATATATATTTAAAAATATATTTTTGGATTAATGTTGCTGATTTTGATTAATAATTAAGTTTTGTAAAATATAATAATATAATGTATTTGGTTTTTTATAATAATTATTTATTTACTGTTACGTTTTTAATTGACTTAAGTATGCTGTTGTATTTAGTAGTAATTATTTGTTGATAATATTGGTTGTTCTAGTTTTTCTTATTATATGTCAGTAGTAAATTAGTAATTGTTAGTAGTTTGATTAATAATTTTTGTTTTTGTAAAGTTCACGGATGTTGACGTGTGATCACCCTATCCCTCTGGATCGGTACGATGATAGGGTGGAGGAGCATTTACGTTTTACTGATTTTTATCATACATCTTAGATTGGAATAGTGCAGTGTCAGAAAGCACTCGTAAATGCTTTAGTCAAAAGGTGGCATTCAGACACACATATCTTTCACCTTCCGATTGGTGAATGTGCTGTGACACTCGAAGATGTGGCTATGATTCTTGGTCTTTCGACAGACGGTCTTCCAGTCACAGGGATGAGTATCAGCAGTTTTGAAGCCTTAGAGGTGGAGTGTTTGCACCAATTTGGGGTTGCACCGAGAAAGTCAGAATGTAGAGGAAGCGGTATAAATCTTACGTGGCTACGGGATTTAAAAGAACGGTTACAGTTGACTGATGAAGAAAGTATACAGAGGTATGTGAAGTGCCACATTATGTTGTTGATAGGTACGATATTATTGGGAGACAAGTCTGGGGCATTTGTGCACTGGAAGTTTCTACCTTTACTTCGTGATTTTGCCAGTATCGTACAGTTCAGTTGGGGTTCGGCTTGCCTCGCACATCTGTACAGTGCGTTATGCAGGGCATCTCATTTTGACTGTAAGGAGATCGACGATTTGCTAACACTGCTGCTCGTTTGGGCTTGGATCCGCCTTCCATTTCTAGCGCCGGTTCCTAGGGAACCTCGTAATTTTTCGCTTGCAAATAGGTAACATTATCTTACATTTACTCTGTATCTTCATATTTAGAATCCAGTCCTGTTAATGAATTAAGCGATATTAGGTGGCGTAATTGGGAGCGTGGAGACCGACGCTTTAGGTATATGAAACTTGCTCACTTTAGGAAAGCTTTGGATGATCTTCAGGAAGGCAAGGTATATTTTCATTAAAGAATTATTTGGTTTGGGGGTTGCAGTGTTATTGTTATTCCGATTGTAATCACTAGTGTGGTTTATTTTTCACAGTTTGTGTGGGTTGCTTATTCTATGGATTGTGTAGATCCGAACATAATTCCTGCAGACATCTACATGCACTTGGTTGTGTGGAGTGCTACGGTGTCGTTGGTATCTTTTGAATGCATTGAGTGGCATGCAATCGATCGGTATAGACGACAGTTTAGTTTTGTGCAGGAGTTTCTCATTAGGAACAGAATCTAGACAAGACACACGGAGAAGTCCTGACTGGTCCTAAGAATCTTAATTGGGCCACAGCCATGAGTCATTTATTTAGGGTGATGCAGTGGACAAATAGGTATAATCACGTTCTGACTGAGCTTAATGGTCCACAGCATTCGTTAGATATTTACATGCATTGGTACCGTACAAAATATGGCAACCATTTGAACTTGTCCGATCTTGTGGTTCAAGAGAATGACGAGGGTGATCAGGGTATGGATGATGTAGCGCAAGAGAATGAAAAGGCTGAGGAGCAAGAGCCACACTCACCGCCACCTCCACCTCCACAGGAACAACCTCAGTGGTCAAGCCAATATGTACCACAAACACAATTTACCTCATCATACCCAATACATCAGGAGTATTGGAGTGTGCCACAGTTTGACTCAGGAGATGGTGGTTCTTTTAGCCAGTTGCTTGGATTCTTGGCTGCAGATGCAGGCCAATCACAATATGGTCATCAGCCTGACATCATGGCTATAGATGCAGGTCAGTCACAATATGGCCATCATCCTGACATCATGGTGGGTAGGTATTCGTTGGATGTAAGCATGGGTACCGCACTTCGTCATGTGCTTCTGGAGGGTTGGTATCTGGTGACTCTAGTAGGAGTGACGGTGGTCGAGGAGTTCTTAATAGTCAAAATCCTAACCGTGTTTCAATGACTCTGATTGAAGAAAATGCCAAGACACTTGAGAAAGAGACTGATGAGTATCTAGTAAATGAACCAGATGACGAGGATGACGATGAGGACGAGGATGAGGAAATGGACGAGAATGAAGAATCCCATAATGATGCACCTGATGATGGTGATGATGCAGGTCTTATTTTTTGCTTTACTTGTTTGGTCACTTGATTATAATATGTTCATATGTGGTATCTCTCTTGAGTTGATTATATTATATATTTGTTTGGTCACTTGATTATAAAAAGTTCATATGTGGTATCTATGATCATATGTTTGTGTTTGATGTAAATATAATCATGTTAAGATGGTCTGTCTAATTAAGTTGTATCCAGGTGAGGGACGCACTCCAGATGAGACAGGAAAAGGGTACAATCTCAGGGTTGATCCGCGTCGTCGTAGTGCTAATCGATTCACTCCGTCCGTGTTCAAAAAGGCTGCCAAGAAATGCAAGAGTTTTGTGAAATATGTAAAGTGGACAATGAAAAAGTAGATGTTGTGTAGTTTACATTTTCTATGTATCAGTTCACTTTTCTATGTACGAATTAACTTATTTATATATCAATTACTATGTATCAAGTTATCAAGTTAATATTGGCTATGCATCAATTCACTTTTCTATGTATGAATTCTAAACTTGCAATCGCCATACAGTAGCTTGAAGTATAATTCTAAATGGCTACATTTGAAATAGAGTAGATTGATATATACTTCTAAATTCACATTTGCCATAGAGTAGATTCAAGGCAGTTACAAGGTTTCAAATAGCATAATATATAATTCTAAAGACGCGTAAATCATAGAGTAGATTCATATAAGCTACAAGGTTTCAAATAGCATAATATATATTGCTCTACTGAGCATTATCCCTGGCATTTGCACCAACTGACTGACGACATCTACTACGGTTGTGTCCCTCGACCCCACATTGCCTACATCGTCGTGGACGACGCAGCATTTGCGTGTCCATCTCATTCAAGAAGCGCGTCATCCTGCGGCAACCTTTGGTTACGCGCCTGAGGTACGGATTCGGTACAAATCGCAGCCCGTTGTATGCAGGTCATGTAGTAAGGTTCCCGGTGGCCTAAACGTAGCTCGTTAAATCTGTCAAACTTGGTCCATCTTATACACATCATGCACGTACACTTGCCAATCCAGTCTTTGATTTGCACAACATGCAAACACATGTCGACACGGAATCTGGTCCACCTGAAACTCACCACAGTCACATCGGTGCCGACGAAGGTCGACGGCATACTCCAACCCACTTGGCATCTTACGCACTTTAAAGACCTCATTCTGCCTGTCGAAGCAATTAACCTGAATGTTCCCTGATGCAAGTTGGTTTGCATGCAATTTTAAGGTCACAAGCTCAGAAAAAATATGACCAGCACTAATCTGAGCCTCCGCCTCGGATCTTTTTTGGGAGAACAACTCATTAAGCTTGTAGAATGTTGCTTTGACAAGTGCAGTAATGGGGAGATTGTGTGCACCATTTAAGATTGAGTTCATGCATTCTACTAAATTCGTCGTCAGTGACCCCATCGGTAGCCACCATCAAATGCTAACGCATACTGTTCGCGGGGGATTCGATTTAATCAGTTAGTGTAAGCCTCACCCCGTTCTCGTAACCGCTGGTAACGCACTTCATACTCGCGCACTGCCCTCGAATATCCTGCATAATAACAAACAACAAACAAAAAAAATGAGTTAACAAACACTTATTGAAGGTATCTCTGTTGATAACAAACTTTGAATTACTCAATGTTACCTATATTGACGACAAGTTTTTGCAGGTACGGTGCCTTGAATTTTCTCGAGAAATTCGACTCTATATTCCTGATGCAAAACATATGGAAAGCTCTAGGAAGTGACAATGCTCCATTACTGCGAGCCACAGCTGCATTGGTGGATTCGTGTCGGTCGGATATGAGCCCACACCATCCCGAGTCACATGTTGTCGCAGGTTACTAATAAAAAAGTGCCACACATCAGAAGTCTCTCCCTCCATAATAGCAAATGCAATTGGGACGATATTGTTGTTACCATCCTGTGACACTGCCACTAACAAACAACCCTTATACTTTCCGTACAAGTGACTCCCATCCACCTGGACAACTGGCTTACAATGTCTGAATGCTCTAATGCAGGGGTAATAACTCCAAATGACCCGATGCAATACCCGGATATCATTTACCAAGTTATCGCCTTGGTATGCAGGCATAATCTCAAAATGGACGATAGCTGATGGCTCCTTATGACACATGGCCTCAAACCATATCGGCATTGCTTCCTACGATGCTTCCCAACCTCCAAATATTTTTTCTACTGACTTTTACTTAGCCAACCATGGTTTCCAATAACTTACGATGTAATTGAACTTCGATTGCACTTCTGCAATAACTGATTTTACCTTTAACGAGGGGTCAGCCTCAACCAACGGCTTTATTACTTTTACAATTGTGTTAGAATCTAACTTCGAATGATCCTGAGAAATGGTGCTCTGGTACAGGTGTGACTACCATTATACCTCCTAATAACCCAACAGTACTTTTTGCTGATCATGCTAATCCTGATAAGCCAATCACACCCTTCCCCATACTGTGTACACTTGGCATAAAATCTCAACGGCTTCGACTCATACACCCGATAGTTTACACTTTTTTAGATGGCATACTCTTTCATCGCCCTAATAACAGCTTCCCTTGAACTGAATTCCATCCCAACAGCAAATTTACCATCTACAACAAGAGGGATTTCTGCCACAACGGCAGCCATAAGAAAATTTAATAATCGAAATTAAATGTAAATCAACACTCAATACATCTATGGTGATATTATTAAACTCTACGTCAGGTTATTATCTCAATCTTAACAAAAAAAGGAAAACATAAATACATAAATAAATATTGATTAACAAACAATAATTAATATTTAACTAAATCAATGACTAACCAAAAATTTTTATTATCCTACACTTAACTACATAAACATCTTCCCAAGTGCTAATTGAATATATTTTCACATGTCACTTAACTATTTGCTCCATCAATAACTAACAAAAAATATTATTATCCTACACTTAATTACATCAACACAAACAAATGCTAATTAAATATACTTTCACATGTCACTTAACTATTTGCTCCATCACTCAATATAATTTATTACAAAATTCTAATCCGTCTTATAAAAATAGGCAATTACGTACCGACGCTCATATAATCTGGAAACTCCGGAGCATGCATGGCTTCCAAATCCAACACTCGCATGAAAGATGGCTTCTCGAACAGCACTTCATTTGCCAGTGCATTTGCCACGTCTGTCACATTTGGAGCCATAGTACCGTCACCTTGATCTTCATCTCCATTTGGATCCACAACTTCATAATTACTTTCGAACTCTTCTTCTCTGTCACTATTGTAATCTTTCCGTACAATATTTTGGTTGGGCTCAGATTGTTCGAATTCAATGTACAGCTCGATGAACGACATTTGGGCACGACTTTCAATATACATTGAAAACATCTCTTACATACTCGCTTCGTCGGTTATATATTTGGTTTGAAATTGAACAAATCCACCAAATACTAGGATGGGATATCTGTATAAAATACATGATATCTTCCTTGACATCGCAGAATCTATCTTCTCATATATCACACATTTGAGCTCTTCAAATGAGATTGTGAAGGGAATAACAACATCCAATGGATTTTCACAAATAAATTTTACTCCTTCAGATGTTTCTAACAAAATCTGACTAAAATAATACACTTTTAAAAGAACTCTATCATCCATTCCCTCAACAACCTAAACAGAAACAGAACCCTCACAATCAATTTTTTTAACCTTGTAACAAAGAAAAAAGAACCAGGAGAAGTAGAAAAATCCAGAAGAACACGGTGAGGAAGAAGACGCTATCTGCCTTGTTTATGAGTTACACATTTTTATATACATATAGCTCCATAAATCGGACCCTACGAGTTGTTCAAACTCGTTCAAAAAATTCTTATAATAATTAAATCGGACCCTACGAATTGCTTTTTCTATTACCAAAAAAAACAACGCAAACGGTCCGATTTGCACCGTAAAATTCAAATTTTCCCTCCTTGCAAATCGGACCATTCGATTTGCCCCTTATATTTTATTCACCAAACAATTCGCATGGTCCGAATTGCTTACGTCAAAAATCACAAAAAATTACCCCACATTGTGGTGTAGCACTCCCATACCCCATAACAGAGCACTAAACACTCATATGTTCCATAACAAAAAAAATTGACCAATTTATTCGGGTGAAATGCAATTTTCTTTTATTTTCTAAAAGATAAATTCGCAGAAGAATTACCTTTAAAAAAAAAAAAGAAATTTCAAAATCCGTGAATTATTCAACTTGGTAAATTGCCTTTTTATTTATAATTTTTTTAAATACAATTTTTTTTTGGGTAAAATGAATTGTTATCTTCATCTTTTTAAATACAATTTATCGAAATAAATTCTGAGCACCAAACCTATGATATATACATTGTGATGTTTTATTACTAATTTACATTCATCTCTTTTTCTACTAGGATGACTTACTCTACATTTCATATGTGTTGTATTTTGGTGGTTTTCTAAATCATATTTATGGAGACGAACAAGGCACTAATTTAGATTAAATATTTTTATAAATTCTTTTATAATTACAAATACATGCAAATTAACTTCAAGTTGTAACTTCATCATTTATTTTCATAATTTGTTTATTATTAATTTAAAAGATAAAATTAAAATAAAAAATACTATTTTATAATACAATTTAAAATATTAACAAATTTATTTATAAATAAATAAAATTATCTATGTACTTTTTTTTTAATAAAGAAAGCTCCACACAATAAAGCGGAGCATGAAAAGGTACAAAATACAACTGAAAACACGAGACAATGAGCACAGATGAAAGGTATCATCCGTCGTCATCGCCAGCATAGCCATCAACAACCAAACGAATCCACACCACACCATTCCCTATAGCTCAGAAACGACCTATTTATTATACCATCAACATATGTCTCTGATTTCTGGAAAACTTTTCTGTTTCGTTCTAACCAAATGTTCCAAATAATCGCAAAGAAACCTACCAGCCATTTCTTATGCTCAGAGTTATGACTAGAAACTCCAATCCAACTCTCAAAAAGCCCTTCGACAGTCCCCGGAATAACCCAGGATCTATCAGCACACATCAACCATGCGCACCACACCTGCCACGTAACTCACAGCCAAGAAATAAACGATACACAAATTCGACATCCTTTTTGCACAAAACACAAATATTATCACTCTGGTGAATTATCCCTAGCCTACTCAATCTCTTTTTTGTGTTAACCCTCCCTACTAAGACGAACCAAGCAAATAGTTCAACTCTTGGAGGAACCAATCCTCTCCATATGGTACTAGTGAAGCTGTAACTTGTGATAAAGAACTACGGAAAATTGTTCGGATTTGACAAACTATCGGGTTATCTTATTGTTTAGATTAGGTACTTTTTACTATTTTGTTTGAGTCTTTTATTTTTTTCAAAAAATTTTTTCAAAACCTTTTCTTTTCTTTATTGATCTTTGTCTTTTGTGTGAGTCCTTTGTTCTTGTTCTTGTTAAAGTTTCAAACTTTCTTGTTTGTTTTTTCAAAAATTTTAAAAAATAGTGTCTTTTGTTTGAGTTTAATGTCAATTCTTAAGTTTGGTGTCTTTCGTGTGTTCTTTATTTCTTTAAATTTTTGAATTATCCTTAAGTGTTCTTTTTTGGTATTTAAGTTGTTCTTGTTTCTTTTCTTGTTTTGATATTAAAATTTTTAAGTTTGGTGTCTTTTGGTATTTGTTTTCTTAATTTTCGAAAATTAGTGTCTTTTGATATAAAAATTTTAAGTTTGGTGTCTTTTGGTTGTTTTTCTCTTTCTTCATTAATTCAAAAAAAAAATAAAAATAGTTTTTTATCTTTATTCAAATTTTCGAAATTCTTACCTTCTTTTCTTATCTTGATTTAAAAATTTTCAAGTTTTGTGTTTTCTTGTTAGTAAAGTCAAATTTCAAATTTTAAATCTTATCTTTTCATATATTTTTCAAATCTTTATCTTTATCTTTTAATCTTTCTTTAAAAATTCAAAATAAAAAAATCTTATCTTATCTTATTTCAAATTCAATTTTTAAAACTCAATTTCAAAATTAAAATTTAAAATTTCAAAATCAAATCTTTTTCAAAAATCAAATTTCAAATCTTATCTTTTCAAATATTCACCATATCTTATCTTTTCAACTTATTTTCAAATCTTTATCTTATCTTGTTTCAATTTCAAAATTCAAAATCAAATCTTTTTCAAATCTTTTCAAATTTTTATCTTATCTTTTCTAATTTAAAATTTCAAAACTTTTTAAAACCAAATCTTTTTCAAAACTTTATCTTGTTTACTCTTTCTTCTTTTTCAAAACTTCCTAACTAATTTCTCTCTCTTCTATTTTCGAAAACTTCTCACTCCTTTCTCTCTCTTCTTTTTCGGAAATCATCTTTCAATTTTCAAATCTTTTTAGTTAATTAACTTTTAATTTCATTCTTGTTTTCAAAATTAAATAAATAAATAAAATAAAAGCAAAAATATTTTAATTCTAGTTTCTCTTTTCACTTTTAAATTTTCGAATTCTTCAATCTTTTCATTCGAATTCTTCATCTCATTTCTCTATCTTCATTCTTCTTTCTTCTGCACATCTCACAGGGAGTCCTCTATCTTTTGACATAGATCTCCCATTCTTCTTCTTTCTTGTCTTCTTTTTCTTATTTATGAGGAGGAACAGAGATAAAGAATCTCTCTTTGATCCTGATCCTAAACCTGAGAGGACCCTAAGGAGGCATTTACAACAAGTTAAAGCACAACACTTCGGAAGAGACCTCACATAATTTTTTGAACAAGAAACTGAGAATATAAACATGGCAGCCGAACAGAACAATGGAGGAGATGCAAGGAAGGTTCTTGGTGACTTCACTGCACCCACTTCTAACTTTTATGGAAGAAGTATCTCTATACCTGCCATTAGAGTAAATAACTTTGAACTTAAGTCTCAGTTAGTCTCTTTAATGCAACAGAACTGCAAATTTTATGGACTTCCACTGGAAGATTCACATCAATTCTTATCTGAATTCTTGTAAACCTGTGACACTGTTAAGACCAATGGAGTGGATCCTGAGATCTATAGGCTTATGCTTTTCCCTTTTGCTGTTAGAGACAGAGTTAGGATATGGTTAGATTCTCAACCTAAGGAAAACCTAGACTTTTGGGAAAAGTTGGTCAATGCTTTCTTGGCCAAGTTTTTTTCACCTCGAAAGATGAGCAAACTCAGGGTGGAAGTTCAAACTTTCAGACAAAAAGAGAGTGAATCCCTCTATGAAGCTTGGAAAAGATACAAGCAACTGATCAGGAGATGTTCTTTTGACATGCTCTCAGAATGGTCTATCCTAGGTATTTTCTATGATGGTCTATCTGAGATATCTAAGATGTCCTTTGATCATTCTGCTGGTGGATCACTCCACCTGAAGAAAACGCCTGAAGAGGCACAGGAACTCATTGAAATGGTTGCAAATAACCAGTTCATGTACACTTCTAAGAAAAACCCTGTGAATAATGGGGTAGCTCAGAAGAAAGAAGTTGACACTCTGAATGCCATATTGGCTCAGAACAAGATCTTGACTCAACAAGTCAACATGATCTTTCATCATTTTACTGGAGTGCAAGTTGCAACTGGCAGCCCTCAAGACACCTCCTATGATTGAGATGCCTATGATCCAGATCAACCCATGATGGAAGAGGTGAACAATATGGGAGAACCCTATGGAAACACCTACAATCCTTCATGGAGGAATCATCCTAACCTTTCATGGAAAGATCAACAAAAGCCTCAGCAAGGCTTCAACAACAATCAAGGTGGAAGAACCCAGAATATGTTCAACAACAGACCATCATTCCCATCTTCTCAGCAACAGATGGAGACTTTTAAGCATAACCTTTCTGACTTAGCAACCATAGTCTCTGAACTCTCTAAGACCACTCATAGTTTCATAACAAAAACTAGGTCCTCCATGAAAAATCTGGAGGTACAAGTTGGTCAGCTGAGCAAGAGAATCCCTGAGACCCCTCCTAACACTCTTCCTAGTAACACTGAAGTGAACCCAAGAGAAGAGTGCAAGGCCATCACTGTGGAAGCTGAGGCCAAACCTGAAGGGGATACTCTGGCATTGAACGCCAGTAAGGAAGTTCCTACTAGACGTTTAACGCCCAAAGAGGAGCCATTCTTGGCGTTGAACTCTAGTAAGGAAGTCCTTATTGGGCATTCAATGCCCAAAACAGCACCATCACTGGCGTTGAACGCCAGTAAAGAAGGTCTTATTGGGCATTCAACACCCAAAGAGATACACAAGCTGGCATTGAACGCCAGTAAAGGGATACAAGTTGGGCGTTCAACGCCCAAGGAAACATAAGTCCTGGCATTGAACGCCACAATTGGAGTAGTTGGTGACCCTGAGCCCACTGAGAACTTTTCTATTGAAGAACTGATAGAACCCAAGGTTCATGAGGAGCCCATTGAAGTTCTCTTAAATGCTTGGTTGAAGATAATAGAATCTAAAGAGTACTCTTTCTCTGATGAGGAAGAGGAAACTAGGGAAGAGCAAGTTGCTCAATACCTAAGACTTCTCATGAAGCTAAATGCCAAGTTGTTTGGCACAGAGCCATTGGAGGAAGAACCTCCAGTGCTCACCAAGGAACTCAATGCCTTATTTCAACAGAAACTACCTCAGAAGCTGCCGAATCCCGGACGCTTCCTAATTCCTTGCACCATAGGCACCATTACCTTTGATAAGGCTCTGTGTGACCTAGGGTCAAGCATAAACCTTATGCCACTCTCTGTAATGGAGAGGTTGGGAATCTTTGAGGTACAAGCTGTAAGAATCTCACTAGAGATGGTAGACAAGTCAATGAAAAAGGCTTATGGTCTGAATTTTTTTAATGTATTGTTCATTCAATGAAACAAAATTGTTAGAATTCAATAGGGTTAGGTACTTTTTTTGTCCCTAACATTTAAATTTTGGGATCAAAATTAAAATCGTCATCGAACTTTTTTTTATTAATATCATTCTCAACGTTACAAAACGTTTTAAAATCATTATTTTCACAAAAAATAATAATTCTTAGACAATTTTACCTTTAAACAAAAATTAGAAAAAAGAATCATATCCCACCACCAACACTAATTCCTACATTATCATCATCAATTATTCTCTCTCTCTCTCTCTCTCTCTCTCTCTCTCTCTCTCTCTCTCTCTCTCTCTCTCTCTCTCTCTCTCTCTCTCTCTCTCTCTCTGGCGCCACTACTGTTTTTATTTTAGTCATTGGACTAAGCCTGTTAATCCTTCCTGAAACCCACTAACCATTGTATGTTTGTTTTTTCTGTTAGATTATCCACAAAACTCATAAAGGTGTCCTGCTTAATATTTTTAAATCTATCAAACTCTTTTGTTCTTCTCATATCAAGTTCTCCCCATTGGCATCAATAAGTAGAAACAGACACAGCAAATCCAGAGCAAAATAACAACCAAAGATAGCGACAAATATCACTAATAAGAGGAAAAAGATGAAGACAAAGAGACACAAACCAACTACGATTTCAGTCCACCCGAGCTCCAACAAGGGCAGCAACCATGGCGGTCACGCAGGTCATTCGTATTTTGAAGTAGATGCACTCGCGAAGACCCTTGTAGAAAGTGGAAGGGGAGCTTGTCGGCACTGTGGTTCCAGAACAGGCCCGCAAATTCAGGCACCGTGGTGACTTTTGAGCTGGAATCGACGACGATCCAACCGGAGGCATGGTCAACGAAGTTAGATACTGATTTGAAAACAGGAAGGCAAAGTGAATTTGGTCTGGGCATGAGATCAGTTAGACGGCTAACTGACGAAAAGATGATGCAGAAATCAGGGAAAAGGGGCGTCATCCCCAGTGCCGTGAAGGCCATGGAGGGAAGGAGTTAGGGGAAAAAGGGGCTAGATTTTTTAATTTGGCAAGTTGGTATTCAACACTAGTATTTACGCAAGTCAAATTCAAAATTGAGTTTTGCTTCTGAGTTTTTGTTGCCATTGAGTTATTACCATGCTTTCTCCCTCTCTTCTCACTTCAAAATTGAGTTACTGTTGCTATTACTATTGTTGTTTAGATGAAGGGGTGGTTGGTGTTGTGATGGGTTCAGATTGATGGATGAAGATTGGTGTGGTGGTGATAACTGTGTGTGTGTGTGATGATGATGTAGGGGTTAGTAGCGAGGGTAGGGAGGGTTTTTTTGTTTTTGTTTAAGGGCAAAATTGTCTAAAAAATATCGTTCATGGACAAAAAGATTATTTTATAACATTTTGTAATATTGAAGGTATTTTTCATAAGAAAAAAAAAGTCAGAGACGATTTTGATTTTGACTCAAGATCTTAGGAATGAAAAAATACTTAACTCAATATGTATGCTAGTTGTGATTTCTAAGATATTCTTAGATCTTTTTTTACTTCACTTTCTTCTTCTATCTCAATTAGCTGAGAATATCTTGTTTAATAATTAAAAAAAAATATTTTTTATTTATGTTAAGTTTTTCAAACCTTTTAATCCGAAATATGAAATTGGCAATAAGACTAATGAAATAGTCAATATAAGATAAAATTATGAATTTATTTACTAAAAATACAATTTAAATACACACATTGCTAATTTACTCGTGAAGTTGTGTTGATAACAATTGACATTCATGGAGATGGATATCCTTCCCTTATTCTTTGTATCTCTGGTTCATCTCTGTTATTGATTTTTGTATAATTTTTTTGTGGGAGAGATGGATCGAATATTTTCCAGTATATATGGATATTAATATTTAAATTTTTTTAAAAAATATTAACACAATCATAATAAAATCTAATACAATTGAATTAAATTTATCATGGTAAAAGTTAAAATATAATCTAAATACAAATTTAACATAATCTACATATACATCTTATCTTTAAAAAAAAAGAAAAAAATATCATCTACATACACATAAAATCTCTAACATACACATTAAAAGAAATAAAATAAAAATAAATTTTAATAAAATAATATAATAATTCTTGGTACTACACATTTTAAACATATTAATACTACACATTTCAAATCATTATAAACACACAAAACTACACATTTAACAATATTATAAAAATATTTGACATCATTATCACAAGTGAAGACATTTTAGTAACTTTGTCTTTCACAAAAATTTGGCGAATTTTTTTTGATTGAAAATAACACAAAGAAAAAGGACCTAAGAAAAAGAGTAGCACTCTTCTTTAATAATAATATCTAAACTATTAAGGGGGCGGCAACCATTCTAGGTACACCTGCTTATTAAAAGCAGCAGCCTTAGCCATTAAATTAGCCGCTCTGTTTGTTGTGCGTTGGATGAGTACTACCGTAACTGTCCAATTACGCTGGAGCATCTCTTTGATTTTGTCAAGCAGATCAAAGTCAGTCCTAATCATACTGATTGTGTCTCGTGAAACAAGAAGAAATGCATTAAGATTATCAGTTTCACATATGACCTTTTTGCACTCGCAATCCCAAGGCATAATAAGCCCTCTCCAAATAGCATGAAGCTCACAGTAGAGAACACTAGAAAGAGGTATAATAGCAGGACAACCTTTTATCCAAATTTCCATTCTGTCTCTAATAATACATCCAAAGCCAGCTGATTGCTCGTTTTCAAAAACACTTGCATCGCAATTCACTTTACAAACATTCATTGGAGGTGATTCCCAATTATATTGCAAAGAGAAAGGAATAATATATTTTTGGGTGGTTGGTGCACGAATTTGTGATTCGCACAACTAACCAGCAAGTGCACTGGGTCGTCCAAGTAATACCTTACGTGAGTAAGGGTCGATCCCACGGAGACTATTGGTTTGAAGCAATCAATGTTTATTTTATTAATCTTAGTCAGGAGGCCAATAAAGTTATTTGGATTTAGTTGTAAGAAGCCAAACTACTTAAAATTGTAAATTGAAATAATAGAGAATACTAGCGTTACTTGTTGTGCAGTAATGGGGAATATGTTGGAGTTTTGGAGATGCTTTGTCCTTTGAACTTCAACTCTTCCTTGAAATCCTTCAACACACGCAAGGCTCCTTCCATGGCAAGCTCTATGTAGGGTGTCACCGTTGTCAGTGGCTACTTCCCATCCTCTCAGTGAAAACGTTCCTATGCTCTGTCACAGCACGGCTAATCATCTGTCGGTTCTCAATCAGGTTGGAATAGAATCCATTGATTCTTTTGCGTCTGTCACTAACGCCCAGCCCTCAGGAGTTTGAAGCACGTCACAGTCATTCAATCCCGGAATCCTACTCGGAATACCACAGACAAGGTTTAGACTTTTCGGATTCTCATGAATACCGCCATCTATCTAGCTTATACCACGAAGATTCTGTTGGGGAATCTAAGAGATATTCATTCAGTCTGATGTAGAACGGAGGTGGTTGTCAGGCACACGTTCATAGATTGAGGAAGGTGATGAGTGTCACGGATCATCACCTTCTTCACAATTAAGCGCGAATAAACATCTTAGATAAGAACAAGCGTGTTTGAATGGAAAACAAAGGAATTGTATTAAATCATCGAGACGCTGCAGAGCTCCTCACCCCCAACAATGGAGTTTAGAGACTCATGCCGTCACAAAGTATGTAATTCAGATCTGAAAATGTCATGAGGTACAAGAAATGTCTGTAAAAGTTGTTTAAATAGTAAACTAGTAACCTAGGTTTACAGAAAATGAATAAACTAAGATAATTGGTGCAGAAATCCACTTCTGGGGCCCACTTGGTGTGTGCTGGGGCTGAGACTAAAGCTTTCCACGTGTAGAGGCCTTTCTTGGCGTCAAACTCCAGGTTATGACGTGTTTTGGGCGTTCAACTCCGGATCATGACGTTTTTCTGGCGTTTAACTCCAGACAGCAGCATGAACTTGGCGTTTAACGCCAAGTTATGTCGTCTATCCTTGCGCAAAGTATGGACTATTATATATTGCTGGAAAGCCCTGGATGTCTACTTTCCAACGCCGTTGAGAGCGCGCCAATTGGACTCCTGTAGCTCCAGAAAATCCATTTCGAGTGCAGGGAGGTCAGGATCCAACAGCATCAGCAGTCCTTTTTCAGCCTAAGTCAGATTTTTGCTCAGCTCCCTCAATTTCAGCCAGAAAATACCTGAAATCACAAAAAAACACACAAACTCATAGTAAAGTCCAGAAATATGATTTTTGCCTAAAAATTAATATTATTTTACTAAAAACTAACTGAAACATGCTAAAATCTACATGAAATTACCCCCAAAAAGCGTACAAAATATCCGCTCATCACAACACCAAACTTAAGCTGTTGCTTGTCCTCAAGCAACTAGATAAATAAAATAGGTTTTAACAGAAATAAAGAAGTAATAATATTCTCGAGTTTTAAATGAAGCTCAGATTCTTATTAGATGAGCGGGGCTTGTAGCTTTTTGTCTCTGAACAGTTTTGGCATCTCCCTGTATCTTTAAATTTTCAGAATGATTGGCATCCTTAGGAACTCAGAATTCAGATAGTATTATTGACTCTCCTAGTGTAGTATGTTGATTCTTGAACACAGTTATTTTATGAGTCTTGGCCGTGGCCCTAAGCACTTTGTCTTCCAGTATTACCACCGGATACATAAATGCCACAGACACATAACTGGGTGAACCTTTTCAGATTATGACTCAGCTTTGCTAGAGTCCCCAGTCAGTGGTGTCCAGAGCTCTTAAGCATACTCTTTTGCTTTGGATCACGACTTTAACCACTCAGTCTCAAGCTTTTCACTTGGACCTTCATGACACAAGCACATGGTTAGGGACAGCTTGGTTTAGCCGCTTAGGCCTGGATTTTATTTCCTTGGGCCCTCCTATCCATTGATGCTCAAAGCCTTGGATCCTTTTTACTCTTGGCTAGTGCCCATGGCTTGTTTTTTTTTTTTTTTTTGAATGCTTTTTCTTGCTTCAAGAATCAATTTCATGATCTTTCAGATCATCAATAATATTTTTCGTGTTCCTCATCCTTTCAGGAGCCAATATTCATCAAATTCAAAGTACATATTATGCACTGTTCAAGCATTCATTCAGAGAACAAAAAGTATTGCCACCACATATAATTAATTATAAATTTTATTATTAAGAACTCGAAAAAATATAGATTACTTCTTTATTCTAAAAAAAATCTACTACTTTATTCATGCCTGATGATGATGAGAAAGATAAATTATAGCTTAATTGGAAATAAAATCAAAATAGACATACTAATTACTACTAAATATCTCCTAAGGTGAATTTCTATAATAATACTATCACTAAGCTAAAGCAAAAATTGGAACTCAGAAAGATTGGAACTCAGCAACCTGTTGTTTTTTGAGGAGTAGACGTTCCTCTAATCTGTGGGGTGTTGTTCAAGGATTAATTTTTGGCGCTTCAGCTCCCTTAGATCATGCCCTTGCTCCTCCTGTTCCTTGAGCAGTTTGCAAATCATGCTACCTTGATTATTCTGTTCTTCCTTTATTTGATCCATAGCTTCTTGCAATCTGGAAATAGAAGCCTCAAGCTGTTCCCAATATTCGAATTGGGGCAGTTCTGGGAGAGCTTCTTGTGCTCTCCTCTTGGTTGAATCATCTTGTTGCTGTTGTCTGACCATTGATATTCCAGTAATGGGCTTTTCAATTAGGATATATTCAGTTATTCCCATCTTTACTCCAGCATCCTTGCAAAGCATAGAAATTAGGCTTGGATAAGCCAATCTGGCGTCCTTAGAATTCCTGTTTGCTATTTTATATAGCTCACAGGAGATCAGCTGATGGACTTCCACTTCTTTTCCCAACATGATGCAGTGAATCATTATTGCTCTTTTAATAGTGACTTCAGAACGGTTGCTGGTGGGCAATATGGAACGCCCTACAAAATCCAGCCAACCTCTGGCTACTGGTTTCAGATCTTCCCTTTTGAGTTGAACTGGGATGCCAGTCGTGCTGGTGGTCCACTTGGCTCCAGGGATGCATATGTCCTCCAGAACCTTGTCCAGCTCTTTATTGACCCTCATCATTCTCCTATTGAAGGAGTCTGGGTCATCTTTCAGTTGAGGAAGCTTAAATATCTCCCTGATCCTGTCAGAGTTGGTATGAATGATCTTTCCTCTGACTACAGTCTTATGGTCAAAGAGAGCAGCTCCAATGATTCTTTGCCTTTCTGTCTGCCATAGATTAGCATAAAATTCCTGGACCATGTTCTTTCCCACTTTTGTTTCAGGATTGGCCAGAATTTCCCAATTCCTGTTTCGAATTTGCTCTTGGATCTCCGGATATTCATCTTCTTTCAGATCAAATCTGACTTCCGGGATCACTGATCTGTGACTCATTATCTTGTAGTAATGGTCTGAATGTTCTTTAGTTAAGAACTTCCCTTGATTCCAAAGTGGCTTTGGAGTACTTTCTTTCTTGCCTCTTGAGTTGGGTTGTTTCCCTTTAGGAGCCATGATCTTGAGTGGGTATGTTTTTGTGATCACGGATAAAACACACCAAACTTAGAGCTTTGCTTGTCCTCAAGCAAAAGAGAAGAAAGAAGAGGGATAGAAGGAGAGCAAGTGTTGGAGGGTGATGATGAGGAGGGCGCCGAATACAATATATAGGGAGGGGGGTGGGAAATTTTCGAAAATAAGAAGGAGATAAGATAGAAGATATGATTTATAAAAGATAGATATGATAAGAAAAAGATATAGTTTTTAAAAAAGAGAAAGATATAAATCATAATTTAAAAGATAAATTTGAAATTTAATTTTGAAAAAGATTTAAAAAAAATAATTGATGTGTTGAAAACAAATTTGAGAAGACGATGGATTGGATTGGAAAGCCATTTGGCTTTATGGATTAAGATATATTTAATATTTTTGAAAAAGGGATTTTAGAAATTAGGATAAAAACTTTTGGAATTGAAAGTGATAATTTGAAATATGTTTATGCAAGAAATCATGAATTGAAACATAAAAATTTTGAAAAGAAAGAAAAAAAATACAAAGAAAAACGAATTTGTACCTTCTCCCACCATCCTGGCGTTAAACGCCCACATGGTGCATGTTTTGGGCGTTTAACGCCCACATGTTGCTTCTCCTGGGCGTTCAACGCCCATCTGGTGCTTCTTTCTGGCGTTGAACGCCCAAAAGGTGCATCTTTCTGGCGTTTAACGCCCAGAAGATGCTCCTTTCTGGCGTTTAACGCCCAGAAGGCTACCCTTACTGGCGTTGAACGCCCAGTGGGTGCTTCTTTTGGGCGTTTAACGCCCAAAGTATTTCTTAATGGCTTTTTCACGCCAGTGAGCTTCCAAATTTTCCTGTAACTCTGTGACTTCAACCAATTGCTATTTCACCCTTGAAGATACTTGGACTTAAACCTGTAAAGAAAAGAAAATTTATTTAATTAGTAAATAAACTTTGTAAATGGCTGGGTTGCCTCCCAGTAAGCGCTTCTTTAATGTCATTAGCTGGACTATCACTGATCTTCAATTAAGTCTCAGTCTTGAGCATTCTTGCTCGAAATTACCTTCAAGATAGTGTTTAACTCTTTGTCCATTAACAATGAACTTTTTGTTAGAGTCACTATCCTGAAGTTCTATGTATCCATATGGGGATACGCTTGTGATTACATATGGACCTCTCCACCGGGATTTTAATTTCCCAGGGAATAATTTGAGCCTTGAATTAAATAGCAGAACTTTCTGTCCTGCCTCAAAGACTCTGGATGACAGTTTCTTATCATGCCATCTTTTTGCTTTCTCTTTGTAAATTTTTGCATTCTCGAAAGCATTGAGTCTGAATTCCTCTAGTTCATTTAACTGGAGCAATCGTCTTTCTCCAGCTAACTTGGCATCAAGGTTCAGGAATCTGGTTGCCCAGTAGGCCTTGTGCTCCAGTTCCACTGGCAAGTGACACGCCTTTCCATACACGAGCTGGTACGGAGAGGTCCCTATGGGGGTCTTGAATGTTGTTCTGTATGCCCACAGAGCATCATCCAAGCTTCTTGCCCAATCCTTTCTACGGTTAATTACAGTCCGTTCCAGGATTCTTTTAAGTTCTCTATTTGAGACTTCAGCTTGCCCATTAGTTTGTGGATGATATGGAGTAGCTACCCTGTGGTTAACTCCATAACGTACCAGAGCAGAGTAAAGCTGTTTATTACAGAAATGAGTGCCCCCATCACTGATTAACACTCTAGGGATACCAAATCTGCTAAAGATATGTTTCTGGAGGAATTTTAACACTGTTTTAGTGTCATTAGTGGGTGTTGCAATAGCCTCCACCCATTTGGATACATAATCCACTGCCACCAGAATATAAGTGTTTGAGTATGATGGTGGGAAAGGTCCCATGAAGTCAATGCCCCATACATCAAACAACTCAATCTCCAAGATTCCTTGTTGAGGCATGGCATAACTGTGAGGCAGGTTGCCTGATCTTTGGCAACTATCACAGTTAAGCACAAACGCTCGGGAATCTTTATAGAGAGTAGGCCAGTAGAAGCCACTTTGGAGGACTCTTGTGGCTGTTCGTTCACTTCCAAAATGTCCTCCATACTGTGATCCATGGCAATGCCAAAGGATCTTCTGTGCTTCTTCCTTAGACACACATCTACGGATTACTCCGTCTGCACATCTCTTAAAGAGATATGGTTCATCCCAAAGATAGTACTTTGCATCTGTGATTAATTTCTTTGATTGCACCCTACTGTACTCTTTGGGTATGAATCTCACTGCCTTGTAGTTTGCAATGTCTGCAAACCATGGCACTTCCTGGATGGCAAACAGTTGCTCATCCGGAAAGGTTTCAGAGATCTCAGTGAGAGGGGGGGACGCCCTTTCTACTGGTTCTATTCGGGACAGGTGATCTGCTACTTGATTTTCTGTCCCTTTTCTGTCTCTTATTTCTATATCAAACTCTTGCAGAAGCAGCACCCATCTGATGAGTCTGGGTTTTGAATCCTGCTTTGTGAGTAGATATTTAAGAGCAGCATGATCAGTATACACAATCACTTTTGATCCTACTAAATAGGATCTGAATTTGTCAATGGCGTAGACCACTGCAAGTAGCTCTTTTTCTGTGGTTGTGTAATTCTTCTGTGCATCATTTAGAACACGGCTGGCATAGTAAATGACATGCAGAAGCTTGTCATGCCTTTGTCCCAACACTGCACCAATTGCATGGTCACTGACATCACACATCAATTCAAATGGTAATGTCCAGTCTGGTGCAGAGATGATTGGTGCAGTAACCAATTTAGCTTTCAGAGTCTCAAATGCCTGCAGACACTCTTTATCAAAGATAAATGGCGTGTCAGCAGCTAGCAGGTTGCTCAGAGGTTTGGCGATTTTTGAAAAATCCTTTATGAACCTCCTATAGAATCCTGCATGCCCCAGAAAGCTTCTGATTGCCTTGACATTAGCAGGTGGTGGTAATTTTTCAATTACTTCTACTTTAGCTTGATCCACCTCTATTCCCTTGTTCGAAATTTTGTGCCCAAGGACAATTCCTTCAGTCACCATAAAGTGACATTTTTCCCAGTTTAAAACCAGGTTAGTCTCTTGGCATCTTTTTAGAACAAGTGCTAAATGGTTAAGGCAGGAGCTAAATGAGTCTCCAAATACTGAGAAGTCATCCATGAAGACTTCCAGGAATTTCTCCACCATATCAGAGAAAATTGAGAGCATGCACCTCTGAAAGGTTGCAGGTGCATTGCACAGGCCAAATGGCATCCTTCTGTAAGCAAATACTCCAGATGGACATGTGAATGCCGTTTTCTCCTGATCCTGGGGATCTACTGCAATTTGATTATAACCTGAGTATCCATCCAGGAAGCAGTAGTATTCATGACCTGCTAGTCTTTCTAGCATCTGGTCTATGAATGGTAAAGGAAAATGATCCTTTCTGGTGGCTGTATTGAGCCTTCTATAATCAATGCACATACGCCACCCTGTAACTGTCCTTGTAGGAACCAGTTCATTTTTCTCATTATGAACCACTGTCATGCCTCCTTTCTTAGGGACAACTTGGACAGGGCTTACCCAGGGGCTGTCAGAAATAGGATAAATAATCCCAGCCTCTAGTAATTTAGTGACCTCTTTCTACACCACTTCTTTCATAGCTGGGTTCAGCCGCCTTTGTGGTTGAACCACTGGCTTGGCGTCATCCTCCAGCAAGATTTTGTGCATGCATCTGGCTGGGCTAATGCCCTTAAGATCACTAATGGACCACCAAAGAGCTGTCTTGTGTGTCCTTAGCACTTGAATTAGTGCTTCCTCTTCCTGTGGCTCTAAGGTAGAGCTTATAATTACAGGAAAGGTATCACCTTCTCCCAAAAATGCATATTTCAGGGATGGTGGTAATGGTTTGAGTTCGGATTTTGGAGGTTTCTCCTCTTCTTGAGGGATGTTCAGAGGTTCTATTATTCTCTCTGATTCCTCCAGATCAGGCTGAACATCTTTAAAGATGTCCTCTAGCTCTGATTCGAGACTCTCAGCCATATTGACCTCTCTTACCAGAGAGTCAATAATATCAACACTCATGCAGTCATTTGGGGTGTCTGGATGTTGCATGGCTTTAACAACATTCAACTTGAACTCCTCCTCATTGACTCTCAAGGTTACTTCCCCTTTTTGGACATCAATGAGGGTTCGGCCAGTTGCTAGGAAAGGTCTTCCTAGAATGAGAGTTGCACTCTTGTGCTCCTCCATTTCCAGCACTACAAAGTCAGTAGGAAAGGCAAATGGCCCAACCTTGACAATCATGTCTTCAATCACTCCTGATGGGTATTTAATCGAGCCATCAGCAAGTTGAAGGCATATCCTGGTTGGTTTGATTTCTTCAGCTAAACCAAGCTTTCTGATAGTAGATGCAGGTATTAGGTTGATACTTGCCCCAAGATCACATAAAGCTTGCTTGGTACAAACACCTTCTAATGTGCATGGTATCATAAAGCTCCCAGGATCTTTAAGCTTCTCAGGTAAGCTTTTCAGAATGACTGCACTGCATTCTTCGGTGAGGTAAACTTTTTCAGTTTCCCTCCAATCCTTCTTATGACTTAAGATCTCTTTCATGAACTTAGCATAAGAGGGTATTTGCTCAAGTGCTTCTGCAAACGGAATCTTTATTTCAAGAGTCCTGAGATAGTCTGCAAAGCGGGCAAATTGCTTATCCTGTTCCGCTTGGCGGAGTTTTTGAGGATAGGGCATTTTGGCTTTGTATTCCTCAACCTTAGTTGCTGCAGGTTTATTACCTACGGAAGTGGGTTGGGAAGCCTTTTTAGAAGGGTTGTTATCATCACTTGTATGTGACTGATCCCCCATTGGCATTTGAATACCAGGGGTGGAAGCTGGGGTGGCGTTAAACGCCACCTCCTTGCTTGTTACTGGCGTTTGAACGCCAGAACCATGTTCCCTTTGGGCGTTCAACGCCAGATCCATGCTTGTTTCTGGCGTTGAACGCCAGGAATGAGCATGGGCTGGGCGTTCAGCGCCAGCATTATTCCTCTCTGGGCTCAGATTGTCCTCAGAGGGATTTTGATTGGCCATCTGTTCATTTCTTAGCTTCCTGTTGCTTTGAAGTGAGGTATTTAATGTTTTCCCACTTCTTAATTGAACTGCTTGGCATTCTTCTGCTATTTGTTTTGACAGTTGCTTTTCTGTCTGCTTCAATTGCACTTCCATATTCCTGTTAGCCATTCTTGTTTCCTGTAATATTTCCTTGAATTCGGCTAGCTGCTGAGTTAGAAAGTCCAGTTGTTGATTAATTTCATTAGCCTGATCCACCGGACTGAGTTCTGCAGTCACTGTTTTAGCTTCTTCTTTCATGGAAGATTCACTGCTTAGGTACAGATGCTGATTTCTGGCAACTGTATCAATGACCTCTTGAGCTTCTTCAATTGTTTTTCTCATATGTATAGATCCACCAGCTGAGTGGTCTAGAGAAATCTGAGCTTTTTCTGTAAGCCCATAATAGAAGATGTCTAATTGCACCCATTCTGAAAACATTTCAGAGGGGCATTTTCTTAGCATCTCTCTGTATCTCTCCCAGGCATCATAAAGGGATTCATTATCTCCTTGTTTGAAGCCTTGGATGTTTAGCCTTAGCTGTGTCATCCGTTTGGGAGGGAAATAGTGATTCAGGAATTTTTCTGACAGCTGTTTCCATGTTTTTATGCTGTTCTTAGGCTGGTTATTTAACCACCTCTTAGCTTGATCTTTTACAGCAAATGGAAACAGTAATAATCTGTAGACATCCTGATCTACTTCCTTATCATGTACTGTATCAGCAATTTGCAGAAATTGTGCCAGAAACTCTGTAGGTTCTTCATGTGGAAGACCAGAATACTGGCAGTTTTGCTGCACCATGATAATGAGCTGAGGATTCAGCTCAAAGCTACTAACTCCAATGGAGGGTATACAGATACTACTCCCATATGAAGCAGTAGTGGGGTTAGCATATGACCCCAGAGTCCTCTTGTCTTTTCCATTCATACTTACTGTTGTAATGGAATACAAGATTGATGATATGTATGTTGATATTATTTGTTTTATAATAATGGAATAAATAAAAATGGAATTTGTAAAAAATATTTTGAAAATACTTTGTGAAAATTTTCGAAAAATTTGAAATTGAAATTTGGATTCTATATCAAAAATTTCGAAAATGTAGTTTTTTTTTTTTGAATTTTGAATTGATGAAAGAGAAAAACACACAAAAGACACAAGACTTAAAAATTTTTAAATTTAGTGCTCCTTATTTTCGAAAATTTTTGGAGGGAAAACACCAAGGAACACCAAACTTAAAGATTTTAATACCAAGACACAAGAAAAACTCAAGAACACCTTGAAGATTCACAAGAACACCAAGAACAAGAGAAAGAACACCAAACTTAAAATTTTTAGAAAACTTTAAGAAAATTTTCGAAAATTATAAGAGATTAACAAGAAAACACCAAACTTAAAGTTTGGCACAAGATTAAATCAAGAAAAATTATCTTTGAAAAAGATTTTCAAAAGAACTGGTGCCCAATTGCCAAGAACATAAGCCAACGCTATAACCAACTGAGTTAAAAATGTAATGTATTTTAAAGATGTATTATTTTTGTGGATAAAAGTATAATTTTTGAAAGTTAATGTTTTGAAAAAGCACAAGAAAAACAAGAAAAGACACAAAACAAGAAAAACTCAAGATCAAACAAGAAAAATAACCAAGAACAACTTGAAGATCAATGAAGAACAAAGAACACAAGTTCAAAAATTTAAAGAAAAATATCAAATATGCAATTAACACCAAACTTAGAATAAGACACTAAACTCACGAAAAATTAATAATTAATTAAGAAAAATAATATTTTTGAAAAGAAATTTTTGAAAAGAAACTATCCTATCAGAATTTAATGACTCTATAACAACAAAAATAAATTATTCCTAATCTAAAAAATAAAATAAGCCTTCAATTGTTCAAACTCAACAATCCCCGGCAACGGCGCCAAAAACTTGGTGCACGAATTTGTGATTCGCACAACTAACCAGCAAGTGCACTGGGTCGTCCAAGTAATACTTTACGTGAGTAAGGGTCGATCCCACGGAGACTATTGGTTTGAAGCAATCAATGTTTATTTTATTAATCTTAGTCAGGAGGCCAATAAAGTTATTTGGATTTAGTTGTAAGAAGCCAAACTACTTAAAATTGTAAATTGAAATAATAGAGAATACTAGCGTTACTTGTTGTGCAGTAATGGGGAATATGTTGGAGTTTTGGAGATGCTTTGTCCTTTGAACTTCAACTCTTCCTTGAAATCCTTCAACACACGCAAGGCTCCTTCCATGGCAAGCTCTATGTAGGGTGTCACCGTTGTCAGTGGCTACTTCCCATCCTCTCAGTGAAAACGTTCCTATGCTCTGTCACAGCACGGCTAATCATCTGTCGGTTCTCAATCAGGTTGGAATAGAATCCATTGATTCTTTTGCGTCTGTCACTAACGCCCAGCCCTCAGGAGTTTGAAGCACGTCACAGTCATTCAATCCCGGAATCCTACTCGGAATACCACAGACAAGGTTTAGACTTTCCGGATTCTCATGAATACCGCCATCTATCTAGCTTATACCACGAAGATTCTGTTGGGGAATCTAAGAGATATTCATTCAGTCTGATGTAGAACGGAGGTGGTTGTCAGGCACACGTTCATAGATTGAGGAAGGTGATGAGTGTCACGGATCATCACCTTCTTCACAATTAAGCGCGAATAAACATCTTAGATAAGAACAAGCGTGTTTGAATGGAAAACAAAGGAATTGTATTAAATCATCGAGACGCTGCAGAGCTCCTCACCCCCAACAATGGAGTTTAGAGACTCATGCCATCACAAAGTATGTAATTCAGATCTGAAAATGTCATGAGGTACAAGAAATGTCTGTAAAAGTTGTTTAAATAGTAAACTAGTAACCTAGGTTTACAGAAAATGAATAAACTAAGATAATTGGTGCAGAAATCCACTTCTGGGGCCCACTTGGTGTGTGCTGGGGCTGAGACTAAAGCTTTCCACGTGTAGAGGCCTTTCTTGGCGTCAAACTCCAGGTTATGACGTGTTTTGGGCGTTCAACTCCGGATCATGACGTTTTTCTGGCGTTTAACTCCAGACAGCAGCATGAACTTGGCGTTTAACGCCAAGTTACGTCGTCTATCCTTGCGCAAAGTATGGACTATTATATATTGCTGGAAAGCCCTGGATGTCTACTTTCCAACGCCGTTGAGAGCGCGCCAATTGGACTCCTGTAGCTCCAGAAAATCCATTTCGAGTGCAGGGAGGTCAGGATCCAACAGCATCAGCAGTCCTTTTTCAGCCTAAGTCAGATTTTTGCTCAGCTCCCTCAATTTCAGCCAGAAAATACCTAAAATCACAGAAAAACACACAAACTCATAGTAAAGTCCAGAAATATGATTTTTGCCTAAAAATTAATATTATTTTACTAAAAACTAACTGAAACATGCTAAAATCTACATGAAATTATCCCCCAAAAAGCGTACAAAATATCCGCTCATCAATGGTAATGACATTGAAGAAATCTCGAGCAGCATGTTTAGCTAAGTGAACAATTTTCTCCCTACTCCATGAATCATCTTGATGGAAGATGTCATTTTTCATATCCCTCCAAATCCACCAAAAGGCCGCTGCAAAGAGAAAATCATTTTTGTTGAGGTTAGAACGAATCTAAGATACAAAATCCAAACCAGAATCCACAGCGGTCATTACCAAGTTTAAGCTAATCCAAATTTGACTAGCTTTTTGGCAAGTCCTAAAGCAATTGTTAATATCCTCTAGAGTAAGATAACATCTCTGACAAAAATCAGAAGTAGCAAGACCTCTTTGAAACCAGTATAGTAGCTAGCTGTGAAAACTCCGTTGTTGAGGCAAAGGCAGAGCAGCCACTTTATCTTCTCCATTATTCTCAAGCACCAAAGCCAAAGCCAATTTTCATTATCATTCTAGCCAAATTTCTTCTTCAATAGCCACTTATACCCGCTTTTAGTCGAGTAGGTGAGAGAGTATTTGAGTTTGTCCAAAACCAACCTGTTTTATCTCTTGCCTGCTTGATAGGATCAAAGAACATCAAATCAAGTATAATTTCTTCTAGAATCATTGTGCAAAGAATATCCCACCGTCAATGTCCATGGTGCCAGACATCTTCTAGTTTCAAGAGAGAATCAGAAATGTGCACAAAAGGAACCAAAGGAGCTAGCGTTCCAGATGGTCGCCAAGCATGATACCAAAAGGATTGAGACATCTTGCCTATACACCATTCAAAACCATCACGGAGCTTTTCTATTGTCTTATAAATTGCTCGCCAAGTGCTTGAAATATTATTAAAAAAATTGGGTGATAAGCAAGGACCCCTAGATAAATATTTTGCCAACATAATCCTTACCCAAAGCTTATCTTTATTATGCAGTAATTGCCAAACAAGCTTTCCTAATAAAGCAAAATTCACACATTGAATATCTCTAATTCCAAAACCTCTATATTTTTTTGGAGTGACAATTTTGTTCCACTTGATCAAGCTTAAGCAACACTCCCCCACCTTTCTCTTTCACAAGAATTGTCTAAGCACAACATCAATCTTTTGACAAACCAAAATAGAAAAAAGAGTCACTTGTATTCGATAAATAGAAAGAAAAAAAGCAATAAATTTAATTAAGCAAAGTCTGCCTGTTCTATTAAGAAATCGACCTTTCCAACGAGCCAGTTTATTCTTGATCTTCTCTATAAAAATTTTATTATGGTGCAATCCCTATCTCCATAAAAATTTTATAAATTTTCGTTAATTTCATCTTAAAGTATTTATTTCTTAAGAGTATTTTTGTCATTGTGTAAATTAGTAAATTCTCATAAATAAATAATAAAATGTTGTATAAACAAATATTTTGAAATTATATCATAGTAGGTCTAATGTTTAAAAAATTATTTTATGAAAACAATCAAAACGTTGAAGTTTTTAATACATTTATAACGTAATTATTAAGATTTTTTTTAAACAATTTTAGATTACTTATTAGCAAAACTTATAAAATAAAAACAAAAAACAAACGTGGGATTAAACACTTTTAAAAATGGGATTAAAGTGAAACATTATCATTAAATATTACTATAAAATACAAAATAAGAGACATAAATGAGATTTTCCCAAACTAACCTTACCTAGTACCTACCACTAATAAATTACACTTAAACGGTTAGATCTGCTGCCACCTTTAATTAGTACTTGAAAAAAATAAAAGAACTTATTTTCCTTTTTTCCGAAAACAATCATGTGGTGCAAACAAAAGGAAGAGTAATCTAGAAGATGTATGCAAAGAGAGCCCTCAAAATCGAAATCAACCAAATGAAAGTGATTATCGCAAGTGTGGTAGGACCCAATCACCAACGGATATGCCATTCCAAACGACAACCCGACAGAGTGTGGGACCAAACATCACAAGGCTCGGCAAAAACCCATTTCAATCACGACATTTCACCTTCACTCCATCCTTGTGAACAATTAGCCTCTAATCTCATCTCATTATGTAACGTGTTGAGAAATTGTTGGAACTTGGATGATTCTTTTTTGGATTTTTTCTTCAATAAACTAAAAAAATTTCCTAAAATAACTTAACACGATATTAATTATCAAAATTAATTTTTTTCTTTTTTGAAGCGGTAGATCTTCTTATGTTTCGGCCAAAATCGAGTTAGATTCCACTTAATGATTTTTTTTAGAATAAAGTCACCATTAGCTTTATGAGAATTTCAACTTCACTTTAATTAGTTTTTGAAAAATAATTAATTAGGTTATTAAAATTTCAATGATCATATTATTTTATTTGTAGTTCTGTTAAATAGACAATGAATAATTTAAACAATGTAAATAATAAACTAAAAATTTGACCCAATAAAATAAAAAAAATACTCCACCTAAATTACTCAACCAAAACAATCTCATTCAATAATTTAAAAATTTAACCATTTATTATACTCTGATTTACTAAAGCACTTATTTTTCTACCAAATTCTTTGCCATTGTCGTCGTCACTTGGTCTTCAACCAGCACTCATTGTTACTGCCAAAATCCTCTTCACCAGTGTCGCTTACTCTTAGTAAAAACAACCATCAGCTTAAAGATAAAAATAATCTACATACTTAATGAAGTGAATATCTAACATATTTTAATTGTATATAATTAAACTCAATCCAATCAAATAACCATCTGCATAAGAATTAAAATAACCATTCGCATACCTACTAAAATAACCATCTTAAACTATCCATGATTAAATACTAGAACTTGAACTCAAGGAGGCGGCGAACGAAGGGACAAAACTCATCAGAGTTCCTGATGGGGAGAGTGGCACCGTCATAGTGTTCCTGAATTTCGAAATCAACCTAAGGGGAAAGAAAGCCAATGAAGAGATTTTACATTTTAGTTTCACACACAACCATAACAAACTAACAACCTCTCCATCTATAAACTTCCTCTTTCTCTCTTGCTCTCCCTTCCCTTTCATGTGTCACACACACTACATGCCAAACTTTCCCACAAAATAAATAAGCTCCAACAGAACAAAATTCTCAAAGGAATAACAAAAAGAAAAATAATACATGACGACGCCATTTTCGGCGGGGCTGAAGCACTTGGATGGAAGCGGAGGACTGGCGATGCTCTCCAATTCCATTGACAAGGTTGATTCGTCCTCCATTTCCTCCTCGATGACGCTCAGTGGCAGCGTCAAGTGCTCTAAGCTAGTGGACTCGCCCATTTTGAGAAATAGTCGGCGGAGGTGGAAGAAATCAACGCCAGTGAAGAATACAAAACAACGTCACTATCCGGGTTGGAAGAGAGCCTGCTGCGGTAATGAGGGGGTGACGATGTCAAGACCTTTGCGATGACGATAATGGTTGCGGAAGAGACAGACGTCGTTGAGGGTGGTGTGGTGCAAAACGTATAATATGTGAATGTATAATGGTACGTATTGGTTTAGATGCTAATCCTAATGTTTTCAAATTTTAAAATCTGATAATAATTATTTAATTAATTAAGAATCTAATTTTTAATTTCAAATTTATTTTTTCTTTTTAAACAGTTGTTCACTTTGTTCACTATATACATTATTTTCTTATAGTTTTTTTTTTGTTATTTTTTAAGTTTTCATATAACATTTATCAATTGCTTTCTATTTAACACAAATCATAATGAAACAGGTAAAATTTCACTCTAAAAATTATTATCTACGATTCTACATAACGATCTTCCACAAACAAACATGTCATTCTAGCTAACTGTACACATAAATACTGCCATTAAATTTTATTTGGTAAATTAACTGAAGAACTTAATATGTCTACTGTTTATTATCATGAATAACTTAATTAGTATTTTTTTTCAAAAACTAATTAATCTAGCTATGTGTACACTTTTTATAATAAACATTATTTTGACACCAATATTTTCTTAACAAACCATACACGAGTTTTTTTTTTAATTAAAAATATTCTAAATATGTAACTAATTTGTAACAACGGTATTTTTATATAAGTATTAGGAATGTTTGGTGTGCGAATAATATTTTTTAAGATTAATTAATTCAAGGCCAAAATCTTTAGGAACCTAATTCTTAATTTACTCTTTTTTATGTTTATGATATTAGATTTTAATAAGTATTTATATTATTTTAAATGGTAAAAATTTATCTGGTTAACAAATTATATTTAACAAATTAGTTTAATTTAATTTAATTATTTTAAACTTTGTAAATTATATTAATAATTAATTATTTAATATTATTTAAATTTTAAATTTTAAAATTTGAAGTTAAAATCAAATATTATTTAATTCAAAAAATATTAGGCTGCTATTAAAATTTATTATTTTTAACCATTAGTTAGTTATTAATATTTAAAAATATAAACTAAAAATATATTATTAATTTACTAAATTATATGAATTGAGTTAATAACTAAAAATGATGATTAAAAATAATAAATTTTGATGATTTTTAAATATTTTTTATTTAAAAATATAAATATTTACAATAAATATGATATCAAAGTATCAATTAAAATTTAAAATAAATAGAAAACTTCTTTACAGTACAAACTCTTTACGCAAACTAGCTAGACGTTCTCTATACATAGGGGTGCACATGACCCGATCCCACCCCGAATATTTTAGGGGCTAATTTGGTATGATTTCATCGGGTTTAGAGTCGGATAAGAGTCTCAAAAATAGATCCAATCATTATTTCAGGCCGGGTCCCATTAAGGCGAACTCGACTTCACCCGACTCATGTGTATCCTAAGAAAACTAAAAAGGTATATGTGTTTTAAATTAATTCCAATATTATGTTATATTAATTATAAGTTTATTGTTTTATTTTTAATCACACTTGTTGAATTAGAAAATATATCAAAGAAGTATCAAATTAGAATTTATGAATATTGATATCAACTTTTCGGTAACAAGTTTTTTCTTTATAAATAAGTGCATCAAAAATAAGTTTCTTTATAAATTATTGTTAAAGCTTTAAATATCTAGTTTCACCTGATTTGGAGCCGATATAGTGGTGACCCAAAAAGGTTTCATCAGATTTAGAGCTGAATTATGGTCTAAAAAATAGACTCAGTGTATATTTAGAATTGGATTGGGATAAGGACAAATCTAATTTTACCCAATCCATAAACACCACTATCCATAACACATTTGATATTTAAACAATAAATTTATGTATACAATCTTGTTCAAATCATTAAAAAATGTATAATATTAATAAGAATAATTTAAGAATATTAAGTGAAAATAGTATGACAATAAACTCAACATAGTGAATAATATCTCAATGACATAAACGTCTCAATATAGATAAGACTTAAGGTGCTTCCGACTCGGTCTAGCTCGAAGATTTGGTTTAAATTCGAGCACTTTAAAATTAGTTTGGCCCAATTTTATTGTCATTTGGTTAGATTCGAGATTTTAATAAATAGTTTGGCTAATTTATTAAATCGGATTTAGGTTAAGGTCTGAGTGTTGACCCGTTAAATTCGCAAAGAAAAAATATATTTTATTTTCATAAGACTTTAAATATACATTTTAGTGTGTAATTGATTTAATTATTATTATTAGACTCTAATTATTATGTGAATGTTGCAACGTTATGGAATAATTGTTTTTAAAAATTAGGAGTTCAAAAGATATATGATCCAAATTTTACTGATGTCAGTGATGCATTATAAAAAATTATATGTCTTTTAAATTAGTTTCAACTTTATTATTTTGTTTTTAATTAAATTTGTTGAATTAGAAAAAAATCAAAGAACTATAAAATTAGAATTTATGAACAAATTCAAGTTTAAATATAAATATCAACTTTTCAGTTCTCAATAACAAATAAGTTTTTTTTTATAAATAAATATCATCATATTTTTTTGGCACAAAGTTTATAAAGACAGATTTCATTTTGTTTAGATCTTGTTTTAGTATAGTTCGAAAATGGTGTGATTTTATTGCGTTTAAAATCGAGTAAAAATCTCAAAGATAAACCCAATTATTATTTAAAGTCGAATTCAAATAAAGGCGAACCCAATTTCACTAGACTCCCATAGATGAGACATCCCAAAATCATAAAGGCTTTTTCTAAAATGAGTATCGAACTCTAGACATTTAAATAAAGAAAAATGAACTAATAATTTTGTTCACCCACAATTTTAGAGTTAACCTCTCTCCTTAATTAAATGTCTGCTCAAATATTTATTTGATTTAAATAAATAACTAAAATTTAGGATAATTTATTGAAATAATTTATTTGGAGAAGAATTTTACATAAATGCAACTTTTGAAAGGGCAAGACACAAATACAATTTTTCATATCTTTATAAAAACTGCTACTGGCATTAGCGGTTTATAGAAGAACGTAAATCGCTACTGGCAGCCGCAGTTTACATGGGTTAGCATTTTACACAGAAATCGCTATAGGTAGCAGCGGTTTCTGTTGAGTGTGGCATGTGCATAAACTGCTATAGGCAGTAATGGTTTATGTGTTGGGTGGCGTGAACGTAAACCCCTGGAAGCAATAGGGGTTTACATTGAGTGTGCTTATAAAACCGTGGAAGACAGTTGTAGATCCTCATTTGGTGTGGATTTTGAGTTTAGATTTCGAGTTGAGAATGCATCCAACCGTGAATGTCCCGCCTCGAGCCCTAGTTGTCGTGTCCCTGCTAATTCCACCACCAATCTGGGTACCATGCCCCTAGCCCCCTACGCCTAGTAATGGCCTGACGAACACGGTGCTCGTCAATACCTCCGTCGTCCCCACCTGCATCATCCTCCTGCATCATATCATCTAACCATCGCCACTCCCGACCTGTGTCCCGGGTACCAATACGATGGCGTCTCTCGACACGCCTGTTGTCCGGCATATCGGGTAACTGTGATCTCTGTGGCGCCTGTGATGACCCTCTCTGAAAGGCCTCTGTCAGTATCTCCACATGCCTAGGATCCGCGAATGTGGCTCCCAGAAAAGGACCCTGTGCGCCTCGCGGTGCCACCAATCTAAGAACTCAGTGTAAGGGCCTGGATCAGACACTTTATCGATAGTAAGGACTGAATCAAGTCTGTTCTACCAGTGTAAATGCCAGACCTGATAGTAATGAGGGAACCCCTTATCTCCGTCCCTCCCGTCCTTAGCATGCAGTTAGTCTATGTTCAAAGCCCCTCGGGAACATGCTTCACCCCGCCAAGCTGTGGGACCAAGCTATCAACTTGATGCCACTCAATGATGGCAAAATATATCAAACTGATAACCGCTCGCCATAACCGATAATGCTCCTCTGTAAGTATCTTAGGATGGACCACAGCAAGTACGTCGAGAGCAGAGTAAGGCTCCCATACAATCTAAAAGTTTAACATCCTCGAACATTATAACAGAATGTATATATAGAATCAGAATGATGAACCCCAACTAAAAAACCAACCATAGACATGATACTTACATCTCGAGCAGTCAATCGATCTAACGCAAGGCGATAGTTTATAACCCTTTGATCCTTGCCATTGTTTAATGGTAAGTATGCGGCCCACCTGAACGATAGTAATCGGTTATAAAATAAAGGAATTACATGACATATCATATTTTTCAACTTCAAACGAATAAAGAATACCTAGATACCAACGGAAACGAAAAATTGTCAAATCCAGTGGGCCTCAACAAGGAAAACAGACAGAATATCCAACTCTGTAGCAAGTGGAGAGGACCCGCCAAGTTGGTAATATGTCTATTTGTCACCCGACACATGCATCGATACAACCATACTAAGGCGGCGGACCCCAAGCTATAACTCCCCATGTCATCAAGATTCGCAACAAAGCGCAACCACCGTATATGAACCCGGTTCACACTCTTGTCCCCAAATAACTGAGTGGATAACAACATCATGATATAGGTACGTGCGTATATGCGAACAGTATCCTCAATCACATTTGCTGGTAACACTCTAAATCTCTCATGGAACCATGTGAAGTGGACTGTCATCTGCTTAACCTTATTCGGTAGTGGCAGCTTATCGAATAACTTCTGAAACTATTCCCAAGCTGGTCGGGCATTCTCTATGAATTTTTCAAACTCTGCCAAGCAACCATTAACGGCCTTCCCATCGACAGGCAACCCAAGTTGAAATGCCACATCTTGCAGCGTCATCGTGCACTCTCCAAAAGGCATATGAAAAGTGTGCGTCTTTGGGCACCACCTCTCAATGAATGCACTGACCAAAGGCTCGTCCAACCAGAACTAGCGGCTGTTTAGCTTGGCCAAGTGGTACAAACTAACCCTCTCTAAATAAGGAATGATCCAGTCATATATAGACATATTTTGTTGCCGCCTCACACTGTAGATACACTTACTTGGCTGCACCCAACAAGAAAGATATACACGAAACATTTAAATTCTACTTTCTACAAAAAAAATCCTATCTAATTACACCAAATAAATAAATTATACCATCACCAAACAATGAAACAATTAAACTATTATTCAATTAACAAATCAAATTGTTAAATATTTAATTTATTAAATAATTAAAAAACCAGTTATAAAATTAAAAAATTGGTTTTTAATCGATTATTAAAAATAAACACGTTTTCGACAAAAATCGATTTTCTAGACTAAAAATCCAGTTTCTTAAAAGAAACCTTGGATAAAAATCGATTATTTAAAATTAGACTTTTAAAATAAAATCTTTTAAACTTTGGTTTTGGATTTATTTAACCGCACAAAAACCAATTTTCAAACCATTTTCATCATTTTCCTTAACCAATTTTGAAAAGCATGGATATGATTTTGAATTTGTTTAGTTGATTTAGTTAATCAAATTTTGGTTATAATTTTTTAACTGGTTATTGATATTTTGATTTTTATATGTACACCCCTATTATAACATTCTACATTCTAATATGCAAAGCCTAATATTCAACTAATTAAAACTATAAATTCTAGTTCCTCTACCCTACATACCATATTCTATTTAACAAATGCTAATGCTAAGAAAAATAAAACAAAACTAACCTCATCGACAATGGCACCGATAATATAGACAATGTCGTTCAGTCGGTACAAGCTTTGTTCATTTGTCATGATATCCAACTGAAGGTCGGCGCTGAGAAACTCCGAATCCGCTCTCAAAGTGCTCCTCCTTCTCTATAGAATTTTCTCTCTCTAGCCAAACTCAAAATCCACACCAAACGAGGAATCCGTAGTTGCCTTTCACGATTTTATAAGTACACTCAACATAAACCGCTACTGCTTCCAGCAGTTTACGTTTACGCCACCCAACAGATAAACCGCTACTGTCTGTAGCGGTTTATGCACATGCCACACTCAACAGAAATTACTGCTACCTATAGCAATTTTTGTGTAAAACACTAACCCACGTAAACCGCGGCTGTCAATAACGGTTTACGTTCTTTTGTAAAATGTTACTATGAGTAGCAATTTTTATAGAAATATGAAAAATTATATTTGCGTCTTGCCATTTCAAAAGTTGTATTTAGATAAAATTCTTTTCCAAATAATTTATTTCAGTAAATTATCTTAAAATTTATATAATTATTTTTAACATCATTAGTCACTCATCGTAATTATTTCGTTAGTATTTATTTTCTTTTATTAATTGATATAGGAATATGAATGAAAAATATTATATTAATTTATTAAAGTAAATAATTTTTTTATAAAACAAATTTAGCTAACATATATTTTATGGTCATATATTAATATATTAATAAAAATATTTTATTAAAAACCCTACAAAGTCCAAATTTTTAATATATTCATTTTATATTTATTGAAGTAAAACATTTAAAAAAAATTACTTATTTAAGATTTCATCATTAGTAGATATATTAGATAAACTTTTATGAAAAATAAAGTTTAAACAATAAATATTTAGTCTGTGGCGTGGACCAAGGTTTAATGTCCACCATATATAGCACCTTTTGGTTGCGCGGACGGTATTAAGTGGTGTCATTGCCATAGGAGACAACACTGACTTTGTAGAGCCCACACTTGAAGGTGGCAATAAATTACTTGGGTGATCGGACCTATGCTATGTGGATTATTTATTATTAAGTATTGGGTTTGGCTAACAATATTCTAAAGATATTTTAAGGGTTTAACTAAAAATAAATGATAATATTATTATTGATAGAATGTTTTAACTTAATAAATAAAAAATAAATATATTAAAAATTTAAATTTTTATATTTTTAATTTATTATTTTAACATATGTTTTTAAAACACACATTAAATAAATTCTAATTTTCATAAAATATCTTTTTTTATATATTTAATCTATGTTTTGAGAGTATAAATTAGTAAATTTTTTTTAACACCAAAACAAAAATGAAATTAGCTCAGTGAAAGGTGGGTTAATAAGTTATGGACAAACTTTTAGTTGAAAGTTCAAAAATTTAAATCCAAGAGCTTTTTTAGAGGAAAAAAGATCTTTTAAAATGACAATACTAGTAAAATAGTAATTTAATTACTTTTAAATTTGTAACATTTAATTTAAGGGTGATTAATGATGTACTTTTTTTTCTAGGGGTGTTTATGGATTGGATCCGATTCGAAAATTGTAGATATAGATCTGCATCTGCAAGACTATCGGATTGGATCCGATCCGCACACTAATAGGATCGGATTGCGAATTTTGTGTAGGTATCCGCATACTCGATTCGCATATCTGCGTATTTGCAAAAATAAAGAAATAAATAAGTAAATATTTTTTTTATGTTTTATTTCAACTAATAATAATCATATATGTTGTATTATTTTAAGAGTAAATATATTTAAAAAAATAGAAAATTTAATTTTATTGATTTTTTTAATAAAAATAAACTTTAAAATTATTTTTGTGTTTTACGGATATATTCGATATCAGATCCGAAAATGTGCGGATCCGGTTAGATCGGATTCAAACTTAAAAACTATGGATATTGAATTCGATCTAATGATCTTAGTGCGAATCAGATCAAAATTTTGGTTATATCCAATTCGATCCAATTTATGTTCACTCTTATTTTTTTTTAATAACAATATAATTTTAGAGGAGTCGGATTTCTCTTAGAAAGTGACTATATATCAAGGTTCTGAAAACCGAACTGGACCGACCGATTCGACCGGTTTAACCGTGAACCGGCGATGTAAGCGGTCCGGTCCTTCTCTAATAACTGCTGGAGAGAAAATCGCTTGAAAATCGGTGAACCGACTGAAAACCGGCCGGTTGGGCCGGACCAGTGTCCAGCCGGTTCCTCTAAAACAGTAAAACGATGCCGTTTTTAATTGTTAAAAAAAAAAGAAACCCGACCCGGACCCAATCGTGAACCACCCCCTTCTCCCCCCATTCATTCATCTCAGTCTCACACTCTCACTAACGGTGAACCCTAGTCCTCTAAAGCATTCCTAGCCCAGTAGCCGTCTATCGTTGCCGGGGGTCTCAGGTCATCTACGCCACCGCCGTTGCCTGGTCTCTTCCCCTATTCATTCATCTCAGTCTCACTCCACTCGTGAACGGTGAACCCTAGCCCTCTGAAGCATTCCCAGCCTAGTAGCCCTCCATTGTCGCCGCAGTCCTCAAGTTGTCAGCGCCACCGCTGTCGCCTGCTCTCTTCCCCCATTCATTCATCTCAGTCTCACACTTTCACTCCACTCGTGAACGGTGAACCCTAGCCCTTTGAAGCATTCCCAGCCCAGTAGCCCTCCATCGTTGCCGTGGTCCTCAGGTTGTTAGTGCCACCGCCGTCGCTTGGTAATCAGCACAGCTGCCGCCTCTTCGTCTTCGCTGGCCTCTCAAACCCATGTGAGTGACTCCTCTGTTTCATCTTCTCTATTTCATGATTCATCTTTTCTGTTAGTATGCTTCTGATTCCAGAACGCCCAATATTGCTGTTTTAGTGTTTTGCTGCTTTGTAATTGTTAATTTGTTAATCTATTTTGGTGTTTTGTTAATGATTCATCTTCTCTGTTAGTATGGTTCTGATTCCAGAACGCCAAATATTGTTGTTTTAGTGTTTTGCTGCTTTGTAATTGTTAATTTGTAATCTGTTTTGGTATTTTGTTAATGCTGGAAAGTGGAAACTTACTCTGTTTTGCAATATTGTTGAATGGCTGAATGCTGTAGGTAGAATTGCTAATATGGTCTTCTATTGTGGTTAAGAACATGCTGTTAATTTTCATTGTGTTGTGGCTGTTTTTAATTTCATTGTGTTGTGGCTGTTATTAATTTCAGTTATGGAAAATAGTATTAATCAAGAAGCAACTGCTGATAACAATGCTTCTGTGAATAATAACATTTCTGTCGATCCTCCTATTTCGAATGATGATGATGCTAATCCTAATTCCCATAGTGCTAACGATAGTCAGTCACAAGGTTCTTTTAACCTACGGGAAAAAACATATTTAACTTGGAAATATGTTCCTCTACAAATGGTGAATGGAAACCACAATATCAATGTTTATTTTGTCTACAAGTTTTCAATTGAGGTGGAATTCATATGATGAAGAAACATCTAGCAAAGATTACTGGAGATGTGAAAAAATGTCCTAAAGTTCCATATGATATGGAAAAACAGATGGAAAGTTTGTTGAAAGAAATTCAGACCAACAAAAAGAAAATAAAAGTAAGTTTTGGTTACGAGGGTGGTGATGAGGTAGAGAATGCAATTGATGAGGCAATAGCTCAAGAAGAACAGGAACAACAGCGTACTTCGAGTCAGCAAGGAGTTGGAGGCGATCCAAAGAAAAAAGCCAAAGTCATTCTTCCTATGTTTGCACCAAGAACAACTCCAGGAGCTCAACCAAGTATTAAAAGTGTTTTTCAAAACAAAGAGGCGATACACGAGGTTGATAAATGGTTTGCTCGGTGGCTTTTGAATTGTGAAATTCCATTCAATGCTGTGATGTCACCATTTTTCCAAGATATGTTGGATGGTGTTGCTGATATTGGACCTGGTTACAAGGGTCCTTCTTATGATAAGTTAAGAATTTATTTGTTGGCTGATCTTAAAAGAGAAAGTCAAATGCTAGTTGATAGTTATAGGAGTGCATAGAAGGAAACTGGATGTACCCTCATGGCTGATGATTGGACAGATCAAAGACAAAGAACGTTAATCAATTTCTTGGTGTATTGTTCTAAAAGTTTGTGCTTTGTGAAATCAATAGATGCTTCCAGTATGGTAAAAAATACTTCACACTTGTGTAATTTGTTTTCTGAGGTGATTGAATGGATTGGCCCTAATGATATTGTGCATGTTGTGACTGACAATGCGGCCAATTATGTTGCTGCTGGTAGGCTTATCAATAGAAAATATGATAATATCTATTGGTCACCATGTGCTGATCATTGCCTTAATCTTATTTTAAAAGATATAAGAAGCATGACGCATATTTCTAACCTTGCAACACGTGCTTCAAAGATCATAGTATTTATGTACAATCATATGGTTTTCTTATCTTAGCTAAGACAAAGACCTTGTTGGAGAGAAATTGTACGTCCTGGTGTAACCCGTTTTGCAACTGTGTTTATCACATTGAAGAGCATCTTTGACCGTAAAAAGGAGTTGCAAGCATTGGTTGTAGATTCAATTTTCACTGATCACAAATTAGGAAGGAGTGCTACTGGTAGAGCTATGAGTGCTATTATTTTGGATTGCAAATTTTGGGAGGATTGGTTTACTGTATGTAAACTTGTGGGCCCTCTGATTCACTTACTGAGGGTTGTTGATGCTGATGACAAACCATCTTTGGGATATGTTTATGAAGGAATGCTAAGGGTAGAAGATACAATTAAAGAGATGTTTAGGTAATCCAAGACTACATATCAGCCGTACACAGATATTATCAACTCAAGATGGGACAAGCATTTGAAGAAAGATCTTCATGTGGCAACTTACTTTCTAAATCCTAAATTCTTTTTTAATGAAAATTATAAAGAAGCACCTGATGTTATGCGAGGTTTGCTTGATCTTGTTACCTTGTATTGCAAGTGTAACAATTTGGATTCAGTTCAAACAATGAAAGAAATATATTTATATAGAGATCAGAAGGAAAATTTTGATAGACAAGAAGCTATTCGAGCTGCATCATACTGAACTTATGCTAGGTAAGAATATGGCTGAATATTTGTTTAATTAATAGTAACTTGTTTTAGGCTCCTATGTTCTTAATTTATATCTTCTAATATGTTATGGTTTTATATTGGTAGATGAATGGTAGAGGTTATTCGGAGACTCTGCTCCATGTTTACAAAAGATAGCTGTTCGTATTCTTAGCCAAGCATCTGCTTCTTCTGGGTGTGAGAGAAATTGGAGTCTTTTTAACCAGATTCATACAAAAAAGAAGAAATAGATTGGAGCATGATAGACTGAATGACATTATTTATGTTACCTATAATTTGGGGTCTTAAATCCAGGTAATATATGTTTCATGAAATATCATATTGTTTCATTTGTAATCTTTATCATAACAAATTTGTAAATTATTAAATCTTCATATATTGTATTTAACTTTTTAGGAAGAAAAAAAAGAAAGCAAAAGACACAATATGATCCAATTGATTATGAAAGCATAAGTCAAGTTGACTTTTGGGTGACTGAAGAGGTTGTAGAGAAAGAGCCTGATCTTCCTAGTAATGTGGATGACTTATTGCGTGAGTATAGTATATTTAGTTTCTAATGATTTATTAGAATGTTGTTAGTTTATAATATAATGATAACATGTGTATTTTATTATGTGAAATTGATGCTGATTTATATCAAAGTGGCGGTGGTAGTAGTGGTCTTTATGCTGCATCTCTTGATTCTTCTGCTCAACAGGGTGGAAATGAAGATGAAGATCATCCCACCGAAGCAGATTTGCAACAAGTTCTTGCGGATTTTAATGATTGATAAATCATGATGTTGGGATTTAATATTTAGATATGCTTTTATTACTATTTAACTTTTGAGTTTGAATTTTGATAAGATCATATGTATTTAGTTGATGATATTTTATGTAGTATTTTAAATTTCAAAAATATTTTAAGATTTATATTAGACTATAATTATATTTTAGAATATTTATTTATAATTTATTTATTATTCTATTCTAAAACGATTTATTCAATTAAACCAATAAATTAATAAACCAATAATTAAAACGATTTGATGAACGATCCGATTTTCTGAACCTTACTATATATACCATTTAGGCATTTACCAACCTAGCATGATGACATGATCCGTGTGTCTATCTAAAAGGAATAGAAAAAATGGTTATTTAATTTAGTTTGTTGTTTTCTATTTATTATATTATAAACTCTAATTAAAATCATATTCAACCATGATTATTATGTTGTCGGCCCTTAATTGGATCACCTTCAGTTTGATATAATTTTGTTTATTATGTACAAATGATACGGCGGTACAACTCCGCATAACCTCATCTCTGTTAAATAATTAACGAAGTAAAATTTAATTTTTTTTACACAATATTAAATCCAATTCACTGTGAGATCCATGTGCTCAAAGCCTCAAACCCAAGTTCATTATTATACAATGCTATTTAAAAGGAAAATATTGAACCAATATAAGATTCATAAAACAATTAATAACCAGCACTATTCATCTCAAGGGAGTGTCCTTTAGGATTTGACGTATGCTCTGTTAGAGTTTTAAACTTTTCATGCATGCTCATCAGAGTTGGCTGCGCTTCATACTACCAGACAACAATTTGATCACTAATCATGACTAATAGTTAATCATGAATCCAAACTATTTTGACAGTGAGAATAAAAAATATATAATATAATAATAATAATAATTTTTATAATAATAATATTATATATGTAAAAATTAATTATTAAATTATTTATTAATTATTATATATTTATATATAAAAATATATTATTTAATTTATTTTTAATAGATATTTTATATTTTAATATATATTTTTAATTAATTATTTTTTATATATAATATAATTATTTTTATAATTATATTTTATTATTATAAAATATGATTAATCTTCAAAATATCTAATTTACAAATTAAAATATTAAAATAGTAATTTAAATAATAATATATAATATATAATTTTATTTTTTAGGTTTTATATTTTAAAAAAAATTGAGTAATTTTTTTTATAAATATAATCGAAATGTCTCTCTTTTTATATATATCATTAAATAATTATTTAAAAATTCACTTCTCATATAATTAGAAGTCAACTCTTATTTATATTCATAATTGAGAAAGTTCTTTCAATTAATATAACTGCTACGGAAAAAATTAAAGCTAATTTCAAAATAAAATAAATAATACTCTTTCAAGTCGATTTCTAAGAAAGAACACTAATCTCATTTAAATTGAGAATTGATCATTCTAATAGACATCTAATACAAAATTCTTAAATTGACTATTAAGTACCAAAAGTTGGGTAAAAAATTATTATGGGGTCGAATTCAATAATTTAGTGGGAGCAAATAAATATTATTATCATATACTACTCAACAATATATATAAATCCATCCCTAGACAAGCCTCAAGCCTGATCCTAATCCAGTTGATGGTGATAGAGAGGAAGAGAAAGAGATGATCGTTGAGTTAGATAAAAAAAAAGGTTTCATCAAGTGTGAAAACATGTTCTAAAATTTTGATAGGAAAAGTCTTCTCAATAAAAAATTTCTCTTCAAGCACTATGAAGAATGTATTAAAGCAATCTAGAATAGGTCATCTAGGTTTAGAGTAGCATATCAGAAAAATATTTAAATTTTTCTTTGATGATGATGATATGGAGGCTCAGAGAATAGAGAGTGGTTTCCTGTAGCTATTCAAGGACAACATTTTCCATGTCAAACATTGGTTAGAAACAGAAGAATCAAAAAAGAATATTGCATCAAAATTTTCAATTTGGTTACAACTTTGGAATTTACCAGAAAGTTACAAAATAATAGAAGTCAGAAGAAAGTTTGGAGAGAAACTAGGAGAGGTTACGGACATAGGGATCTTTGAAATTAAAAACAAAAAAACTCGAATCATGATAGCCAGAATCATGATGGATTGAGAGAAAATAGTGCAAGATAGTGTAAAACTAAAGGGACCGAAAATAATAGACGTGGAATTGAGATATGAATGAATCAATATAGGACATGGAGCAAAGGTTTGTAGCCGGTTATTAGAGAACTCAAATTCGAATAATCTAAAGGAGAACAAGGTTGGAGAGTGGTTGAGGGTGGATTAAGTTAGGAGAAGGGTAAATGTGAAGGAAGAAGAGGAGAACAATCCTAGTGTAATGTTAAAACCAAAGAATAAGGTTTCACCATCATTTTGGTTTTTATTTTTCATGCACGGTAATGAAAGAAAGAGAAGTGACCGAGAGTGAGGGAGAAAAAATCGTGAAAACCTCCATGACTTTCGACCTCGATTTCTTATAATCCATAATTCCAATAAAAAAATCTAATCCGATAAAAGTATTCGTATCTTCCTCCTCTACACGCTGGCGTTACTTTTGTTTGGTAGAAGCTCACGGTGACGTAGTTCCTCTTCCCCTTGAGTTCAGCTATTTAGAGTTCTAGGAGGCATAGACTATTTCTAACACTTTCCTCTTCAGCAGCTTGGTCAAAAAATTTCTCCGGAGCTTTTGTTGATTTTGATTTCATACGGAGGTATGGGTTTTATTTTAAAATTAACAGTTTTCAATTTAAGGATGTCCAAAAGTGTAATACCCGGTCTAACCGAAATTAATTAAATAATAAGTTAAATAGGAGCGAATATGGTTGGAACATTTGGCAATTGGAATTTGATGATTTAAATATGATATTTGGATTCAGCGAATTTTTCTGAGTCGGAAAACATAGTTTTCTGCGTAAAAGCACGCAGTGGAATTTTGACCGGCAGTACCGGTTGAGACCTGTCTGGTACTGCAGTTGAGAAAATTGATTATGAGTAAATAAGATTAAAAAATGAGGAATTATAATTAGGGGAGGTAGCAATATTTGAAGTGCGATTTAGAGCGCTAATCTTAAAGGTTTTGGTTCAAAATTGGGCCAACGGACAAAAATAAGTGAACTGGGCCTAAGTGGGCCCAAGACCCAACATATATAAAATTAGTTATGAGCATTTCAGCTCATTTTACCCTAAAAGGAAGGGTTGGGGCGCTGAATTGAGAAGAGAGAAGAGAAGAGAGAAAAACCTAACTCTCTTTGATCTTCAAACCACCATAACTTGAGCTACGGGGCTCCGATTGACGAGTCGTTTGTGGCCACGCGTCGCTCTTCTCATCCTCTACAATTATATCTAAGTTTTTTGATGAGTATTTCATTCATCTCTGCCCAGTTTTCAAAATTCTCCACTGTTATACATTTTTGGGTAGTTAGTGTTGAAATCTTGTGATTTTGGGTATTTAGGGATACTCCAACATGGATTCTAAGTGGTTTCTATCCCTACTTCATATGGGCTGAGGTAAGAAGTGCTCAAACCCTTATGATTTGTCATTTTTATGAGCCTTAGGTTGATGTATGTATGTGAAATTGGTTATGTTAGTGTATTTGGTGATTTTGATGCACAATTGGGAGGTTGGTGTTACTTGTGGAGCTTTGGTGAGGCTTGGAGCTAAGGGTTGGTGGAGACTTCCATAGATGAGGCTCAACTGGTTTGGCTACAAGAGGTACGGTTTAAGTTTCATTTAAGTACTGTGTGGTGTGATGAGAATTCCTAGGCTAGATGCCCCTAGGATTAAGTTTGGATTATTTAAATGGTTGGTGCTAATATTCATAGTTGGTATGTAATATGAATTAATGATTGGGTTGAAAATTGTGTGGCGTTGTATGCTTGGTGTATTGAGAATTTGATGTATTGGGTAATGAGTATTGATTTGTGGTTTATGCATTTAAATTGTGAACTTGGGCCGGAGGCCGTGAATCTTGGGCCAGAGGCCGAAAAGAGGTAAGGAAGGTAAGTTGATGTGTGCATTGTATGATGACACAAGTGATTGGATGAATTTCAGATGATGAATATATGAATGATTGGGTTGGTTATTGAATAATAAGGTTTGAGGAGTTGAAGTGTGGAATTTGGTAATTTTGGGTGAAGTTGTATAGATGAGGTATGTTTGGTTTTGGTTGAGGTATGTTATGTGGTCATATATGTGATCATGATTATTGATGCCTTGATGGTATGATGATGCATGAGAGATATGTATGTTGTGATATATGCTTGAGAAATGATTAAGGTTAATTTATGGGTGAAACCATGTGATAGTGAGTATGATATTGATTATGTATAATGATGATTGATTGGAAATAGTATTGTTGGAAATTGGGATGAGGAAGGATGTATGACGTGTTAATGTGTTTGTAATTTAGCCATTTGTTTGAAATGGGTAAAAATAGTTATATGGCAGTTTTGTGAATTGTGGTAATATGTTAGTGTATGAGTTGAGGAGGCTTAATGTCGATTTTGATATACTCTGATTGATTTCAAAGAAAAGGGATGAAATTGGCATGTTTTGGTTGATTTTGAAAAGAGTTGGAAATGACTTGTTTTGAAAATGGCACTTTGCGGTTTTGAGTGAAAACATGGTTTTTGGGCAAACTTGGACTGCGGATTTCTATTTTGTGCCAAACTTGTTTAGAAGTGAAATTGGATCTAGGATATCCATGCCGTTCGAAGAATGGGCGAAAAACGATTTAAAATGAGAAAGTTATGTCCGTCGGAAGATTAGGGGTTGAATCTGCGAATTCTGCAGCTTTTAACTTAGAAAAATTTTTAGCAGAATGACCCTCCACATGTAGGCGCACTTGGCGCGTACGCGTCGTTCTTCAAGAAGGCACCATCCACGCGTACGCGTGGTGTGCGCGTGCGCGTCGATGCGCTGCACCCAATGCCCAGCCATTTTCCCGAGAGTTGTGCCAGTTTTGTGCCTAGGGCGCAAATGCACCCACGCGTACGCGTGACTAACGCGTACGCGTCGTCTGGCTGTGTTTCAATCCGCGCGTCCACGTGTATGACGCATACGCGTCGATGAGCTTTGTGGCCATCCATGCGTGCACGTGAAGTACGCTTGCGCGTGGCCCTGTTTTCATACCAAAGTTGATTTTTGAGTTTTAAAAGCCAAATCTCATACTTCTAAGCCTCCGATCTCACCCCTTATGTATTAAATCTTTATGATATGCCTAGCAATGAGGAAGGAGCTAGGGGATGTGGTAACTTGCGAATGAAGCAAGGGAAAAAGTTGTGATCAATGATGATCAAAGATGATTATATGAGATATGGAGGAGAACGGTGGAAGTACCGTGTATGCCATGAGCCGAAGGGCTATATTTATTGATAAATGGCTGGTTCTTGATTGAACCATGAGCTGGATGGCTGAGTCATTGCCAGGTTACGGCAAAGCCATTATTGATTATGGCTGAGTATAAATGCATATATGATTAATGAATGAATGTGTTAAATGGATAATAATGGAAAATATTGAAATGTGATGTGTGACCCCGGGTAGTAGGCAGTGGCGTTGTCCACTTGCTCCGGGTATGAGAATGTTTATGATAAATGAGTTTAATTCTGGAGTTTTGAATGAACGTATTTGTGATACCTGGGTAGTAGTAAGGGGTGGTGGTTCGTCCCGCTTACTCCAGGTTAATGTTTGAGATTTGATAACAATGAGGATTGCTTTTAAACTAAACGAATGTATATTCTGAGATCTTGGGCAGTAGCAAGGGTTGTGGTTCGTCCCATTTGCTCCAGGTCAGAGATTATGATGCCTGGGTAGTAGCGGCAGTAGTGGTGAATCCACTCGCTCCAGGTTGAGCTTTTGAACACCCGCCTGGGTAGTAGCTGCAGTAGTGGTTATTCCACTGGCTCTGGATCGAGTGGGTAGTAGCAAGGGGGTTGTAGCTCAAGCCTACTTGCTCCGTAAGGGGTGTTTCTGTCCAATGGTTAGCTACCAGAACATGTCGGGTTGGCTATATAACCGACAGATGATATCATCAGCCATAGGGCAGGCATACATCATTTGCATATGTTTGAATTGTTTGGGTTTGCCTATTTGTTTTGGATTTCTACATCATATATGCTATGTTAACTGATTATGTGCTACTTGTTCTACTTGTACCTTATTTGTGTATTACTTGCCTGTATTGCTTGTGCTTATACAACTGAGAGGCCCCTCATGCTGGTGTCGGTGGATGTTGAGGGCTGTTCTTAATGAGATAATTTGAGCTCCCTGGGTAGACGCAGTGATGTGGTTTCACTAGCTCCAGGTGAGGGTATGATGTATTGATACAGAATTGCTTAGGTAGAATAACTGGTGATGGTTTTGTTTATGATTCTGAGTCTGATTCGTGGAAGAGTCAGCGAGTTGGGAAACATGTGAAGCTTGAATTAGTTTTAGCACTCCTTTATGACAGTTGCCTATTCATGGATTAGCGAGAACCTAGGATGGATAATTGTTGAAGAAGATTAGGATGCTTAGTGAGTTTTTATTGCAGTGCATTGTATTTATTTGGCACTTTTACCGTACTAGGAACCCATGGGCCCGGGGTTCTCATTTCGTATATATCTCTTGTTTTTCCAGATACAGGTCCAGGTGCTCATAAGTGAGCTGTGGTTCGTCTGGGAGACAGCGAAGATCTTTATTTTCTCTACTATGTGTTTTCCTTAGAATCTCTCCACCTTTGTTTTGAAAAGATTATATTATGTATTGAACTCTTTTGAACTTGCCTATAGAGGCTCTCATATTTTCTTTAGGAGAGATTAGGATATACTGTTGTCAACTACTTTCATACTGTACCCTAGCCGGTCTAAACTTCGTGGGTCGCGACTAGTGGTTATTTACTTATGTTATATATATCTATCTGTTATCTATCTCTTAATCTCCTTTATGCCTTGTCCGTATATCGCTTTCGGCTTCACGTTTTATCTTTTTGCTGTTGAAACGTGAGTGATACGTCTTCGCGATTTTATTTCTACTCTTTTCAGGCTTCTCGATTAATATTCCTTTCGAATTTACCTATATTTATATATTAAAAATTCACCTGAGAGTCGTACCACCGTAATATCATTGACTTATGACTCAAGCATAAGGATTTGAATATTAGGGTGTTACAAAAAGTATAGTAAATAATTACAACTATGTTAGTAATTATAATGTTATTGAGTTTGGATTTTTGGCTGTGAATGATTGGCTATGTTTGTGACTGAGTTTTTGGTTATGTGAGTGATTGAAAATTGATTTCTTAATTAAAAGTAGTAATTTTGAGAGTTTATAAATGATTTTACAAGGATTGAAATCATATGTCAATTATTGAGAACCTTATGTTTGAAAAGTGCTGATAGAAGGCTGGTAAACTGTTGAGAAGTTAGGAAAGTGAGGGAGCCCGTAAGGGTGGTGAAGTCGAGTCTTAAGGGGAGGTTCTGTTTGAGTTCTTGTAAAAATAAATAAAAAGGTGATTTTGGTTAATGATTAATGTGAAAAGAACATGGTCGGAAGATTTTGTAAAGTTTGAATGAACGTGCGAATTTTTTCTTTGGTTTTAATAGTAAAAAATTTGAAAGGGAGCTGAATTTTATTGAAATAGAAAGACGCTTAGCTTTAAAGAAAACAATTTGATTATTGAAAACTTATTTAATATTTCAAACGGTGTGATTATTGAAAATGATTTGTTACTTGGGAATGTTTTGAAAAGGGTTTGTAAGGTGGTTAGTGATGAGAGGATTATGGTCGGTCTAGAATTTTCATCAATAGAAAATCAAATCATTGTCATAGTATAGTCCTAGACCAACATATAATCCTATCAATCAAATTTTGATTTGGTTGTCACAAAGTCAATCCCAATAAAAAGTAACCAAGAGTATTAGTCTCGGGTCGTCCTCAAGAGAATGGGCAAACATGTGCATCAATATTGGTTAGAATTCTGGGGTTGGGAATCATAAACAAGAATTAAACTACTAAACTTAACATGCAAGAAATCTTAAAGTGCAAGAAACTAAATCAAGCAATTAAAGCAAGGTATAAGTAAATGTAATCTAACAAGATAACATATAATGCTACTTCTATTCTAAGACTAAATGAACAACTAAATTAACTATAACAAGAATTAAGCAATTGGGATTTTTGGGTTTCAAATATGAATTTATAAGAAGGAACTCTTAGCTAGGGGATAGGAATTGGGGTCACCATCCTTGTCTAATAACCGTATATTGACAATTATGAGGAACCAAGCCTATTAAGTCTACTTCTACAAGCAAAGTATGTCAAATGGCTTGGTCAATTTCAACTCATAAGTCCTAATCTATCTACAAATTGGCTTGGTAGTAGATTAGCGTCAATGGATATCAAAATGACCACTAAGGGTTCTCAAATCACCAAATCAATTAGACCCAATGACTCAAGGTCACCCAATTCCCTTAGCCTAGGCCAAGAGTATAGAAAATACTCCATAATCAAAGGAAACATTTTATCAAACACATAGTATGCATTAACAAAAGACATATTCAAATTGTAAATTAATTGAAAATTACAAGTACCCACTAACAATTATCAATAGAGAACAACTCAAATAACACTATCAATCATAGAAAATATCAATGCACTGAGAGAAATTCAAAATCAACAAAGTTCATAAAATGAGAAGAAAAGGGGGAATGACAAGAAAACACAAATTCAAAACAAGATCTAAACAAAATTATAACTAGAGAACTCAAATTAAGTAATTGAAACTAGAATTAACAAGACCCAATTCAGAAATTCAATAAAAGAAGATCAAAACAAACTAAATCTAAAGAGAAGTAAGAGTTCCTCTCTCTAGAAAATAAGAACCTAAAACTAGCTAAAATTATATGAATGGTATGAATGAGTGAATCCCCCCTTTCTCCCTTGGTTCCTTGGGTCTTTTTCATGCAGAATTCAGCTCAGATTGGGCCTGAAGCCTCTCAAAAATTGTCAGCCACATTTTCCATTAATGAGGTCACGTGATGGGCGTCACCCGTGTGCGTCAGCTACGCGTGCGCGTCATATGAACTCATCGGCCACGCGTGCGCTTCAGTCATGCGTACGCGTCGGTGCGATTTCGCATCACCACACGAATGCGCCAACTTATGTGTGCCAGTCTCAGCTACATGCGGCCACGTGTGCGCGTCGCCACCAATTCTCAAAAGCTTCATTCTTCATGTCCCTTCCGCTTGTGCATGCTTCCTTTCCATCTTCTAGGCCATTCTTTTCCTAGAGATCCTAAATCCACTTAACAAACACATCATGACATTGAATGGTAATAGAAGAGGATTAAAAATTGGCATTTTTAGGGTTAAAGAAGCATGTTTTTAACCATGAAGCAAAATTAGGAAGGATACACAAAACCATGCAATTTATATGAATAATTGTGAAAAATATTGATAAAACCCCCAAACTCAACACAAGATAAACTACAAAATTGGGGTTTATCAGTTAGGTTTGGACCTTTGAAGGATGGCAAAGACCATATTTTAGAGGAAATGCTGCAAAAGATTTTACAAAACACCAAGACTTTGCTTAAAGCGTTATTTAAAAGAAAACTGGATTTATGGTTCATAATAGTTGATTTTTGATTTATCAATAAAAGTACTATATTTTAAGTTTCATCTATTGAGAAAAGATTTTTGTTTTAAGTTATAATTTGAGTTCGATTTATTAAGAAAAAGAGTATTTAGAAACTAATCAATTTAAGGTTATGATAGATGAGTGAATAGGTGGTGATGCAGAGGTACGTTTAATAATGTTGATGATGCGGAGGTGTGGGTATGTAATTTGGTGATGTGGAGGCATAATAAAAAGAAAGAAAGTGAGAACTAATGAAGGAAATAGATACTTAAGAGGGAAAAAATGAGAAAGAATGAATAAGATAGATACTTGAAAAATGTATGTTAAATAGGTCTTGTGCCAAAGTGCTAATGCGAAAGTGCCCGCCTAACTGATAGCCTAAGGTTGCTAATGCGGGAATGTTCGCCTAATTGGAAGCCTACGGTTGCTAATGCGAAAGTGCCTGCCTGACTAATAGCCTGAGATTGCTAATGCGGGAATGTTCGCCTAACTGATAGCCAGTTTCAACCGTGATGCCAAAATATCCTAATTGACACGGGTTCGCCTATGATGATAATTGTGCCTGACCGACATGGTAAGAAACCATATTCGGGGTTCGCTCCGAGTAACGTCGGCTTGCGGGTAGACAACTGATGCATGAGCTCATGGCCTGCATAAGAAAGGCATGCATCGTATTGTTTGTGTATTTACATTTGATTGTGGTTGTTTATCTTGTTTATATGTGATTGTGCTGTTGTCTTGGTGACTTGCTTGTATGCTTGATTGGACATTTTACTTGTGTTGTGGACTTAATAACGTGGTGGGAGCTGATGTTTGTGGATTGGGTTTAGGTATATTATTTGCGATGCTGGTTTATTTAGATATTGCAATAATTGAGGAATGTTGTTAAGAGATGAGGAATTGTTAATGTGACGGAGATTTTGTTTAAGTAATGTGATTTAAAGAAAGGGTTTTACATGGCTTTAGGTAAGACTTAAGAAGGATTTCAAGGGTTTAATAAAGAAATTTTTTTTTTGGATTATGAGTTAACTATTTGTATATTATTTTGTATATTTTTATGGAATTTGCTATCCCTACTGAGAACATGCGAGGACGACGTTCTTACCCCCTACAGATCTTCTGTTTCAGCGATAGGCCCGGAAATCCTTGGCGCGGAGTAACGACTAAACTACGGAGCTTTATGTACATATGTATCCATATCTTCTGTATTTGGTTTAGCCTTGGATTTTTCCCTCGTCATTTATTGTCTTTGATTTTAAGAGGGGTAGGGCTTGTATTTCAGAATCTTGGTACATGTCTATGTATATAATGCTAGGTGATTATGTACGTATATGTATCATTTTGGCTAAGTGGTTAAAAGTAAAGACTTTTCGTTCTCTTGATTAAAATTCCGGTTTATTTCATAAAGGTTCGATATTAAATAAAGATAGTATAAAATAAAAAGGTTTAGAGGTAAGTAGCGCTCAGACTTTTAGTAGGATCATGAGGTGCTAAAATTTAGAGAGTTAGATTATAGTATTGATAAACTACTATTTTATGATTTATCTTGTGCTGAATTGAGTGGTTTTTATCAGTTCTTTGCACACTTATTCATACAAACTGCATGATTTTATAAATCCTTCCCAATTTTGTTCTATGATTGAAAACTTGCTTCCTAAGCCTTTAAATTGTCAATCTTTAATTTTCCTTTATACCATTCGATGCCGTGATCTCTGTGTTAAGTGTTTTCAGGCTTTATAGGGCAGGAATAGCTTAGAGGATGGAAAAGAAGCTTGCAAAAATGGAAGGAATACAAGAAACCAAGGAGCTGACCAGCGAGAATCGACGCGCAGAAGACCATCGACGTGTACGCGTAACTGACGTGTACGCGTGACGTGCGTAATACACTGCAACTGCAGAATTCACTGGGGGCGATTTTGGGCCGAGTTTGGACCCAATTTTTGGCCCAGAAACACAGACTAGAGCCAAGGAACTGCAGAGACTCAAGAGACAATTCTCATTCACTAGTTTTAGTTTTAGTTTTTGAATTTGAGAGAGTTGATACTACTTCCTCTAGAGTTCTTCATATTCATAGATTCATAGATTTTTTAGTTTTATGCTTGGATATTGAGAAGAGTTACTACCTCCGTTGAAGTCTCTATCATTAATAGTTTGTCTTCTATTTCCTTACTCTTTTTATTTCCCATTTATCTTGTTCAGAGCTACATATGGATACTGATGACAAGTCATCATATACCCATTTTTCAAGCTAATTTCACTTGTTTTGTTAGCATTTATGCACTTTCTTGCATCTTAAGTAAGTGATTTGGAGTGAAAATGCATAACTTCTCTAAATCAAGCAACCACCATGGAATTTATGTTAAATCATGAGGTTTAAGCTAATTTTAATTGAATTTTAATGGATTTATAAGCCTCTTAAATTTAGTGATACTTGGAGTGGTTGTTTTGGTTTATTGTAGGTGAAGAAAAGAAAAGAAAAGGAAAAGCGTGGCCTAAGAAGTGTAGCCTAAGGAAAGGAAAGCGTGGCCGAAGCAATAAGAAGCGTGCCGCATGCTAAGGGTGAGGCAACATTGCCCTCCACAAGGGCAGACTGCCCTCTAGGAGGGCAACATAAGAGAACCAAGAAGAGAAGGCAACTCTGCCCTGCCCACTACAAGGGTAGAGCACAAAATGTGCCTTGGGACCAAGAGGAAGAGAACCTTGCCCTGCCCTTGTGGAGGGCAGAATCGGGCTCTCTAAGGAAGAAATTCAAGGGAAAAATGTCACCCATGCATGCTACAAGGTTCGAACAAGGAACCATGAGGAAGCTAGGACTTAAGGATGAGTGCCGTGCCAAGAAACCAAGGAAATTAATGGAAGATGTGTCCCAGCCATGTTTCGAACACGGGACAAGCGAGGAGAGAATTCTGCCCTGCCCTTGGCGCGGGCAGGGCAGCATTTTGTGTGTGGCGCACCAAGAAGCAAATCTGGCGCACCATGGGACGTTCCTGGCAGCATCTGGCGCACCATGGGACGTTCCTGGCAGCATCTGGCGCACCAATCCTCTCCTGGCAGCACCAATTTTTTCTGCCCTGCCCTCCGCGAGGGCAGGGCAGCATCCTGGCGCACCAATTTTGAATCTGGCGCACCAATCTTCGACCCTGGCAGCACCTGGCGCACCAACTCTTCGATCTGGCCGCACCACAATTTTCTGCCCTGCCCTTGGCGCGGGTAGGGCAGCGTTTTGCGTTCCTGGCAGCACCAAGCCGCACCAAACTCGCACCAGCCGCACCAAGGCCGCACCAATCTCATGCACCAAGCACCAATTTTCTGCCCTGCCCTCCACAAGGGCAGGGCAGCCTCCTGGGAGCAACATATGGGCCAACTTTCATATAAATTCAATTCCTCACCAAATTAAATCAAGGCCATCCAAGACCCATTTTCCCTCAAATCCAAAGCAAGCAAAGCCCACTCAACATGACTCAAAGGCACACAGAGAAGCTAGATTAGGAATTTCATTTTGTGAATTTGTTTTTAATTTCAATTTCATTTTATTTTCATTTTGTAAAAAGCCTATATAAAGGCATCACTCTCATTTCAAAAGGGGAGCTCCATTAGAAAAAGGCTAGCACACTAGGGAGTATTAGGAATTGAGAGTTCTCTCGTCTTAGTTTTCATTTCTGTTTGAATTTTGGATCAAGAATTGAAGGAATTCTGTTTCACTTGATCTGAAATCTCTTTGTTCTTCTTCTGCATTGAATCTGAGTTTTCTTTACTGCTTCCATCTCATTTTCTTTTTCAAATTGCTTCTCTGTTGGATCAAGGAAGGAATCGAGATCTAGACTTGTTTTCTAGTCTCATTAATTCCCTGAGATCCTCACTTGTCTCTTTAAATTTCACAATTGAGCTTAATTACATTCTGTGCTGCTTCTTCAAGCAATTTTCCATTTCTATTTAAATCTGCTACACTTATTTCATCTTTTACTCCTCTGTTTGATTGCTTTTTACATTTTCTTGTTGAATTTTAAATTCCCTGAACCCAATCCCCTTTACATTTGATGCAATTTACATTTCTTGTCATTTAAGATTTTGCCAATTTACTTTTCTTGCTCTTTAAGTTTCCTGCCACTTTACTTTCTGCAATTTAAGTTCATTGCTATTTACATTCTGCTGCAACAAATCTCATTCACTTCAATGTTAGCTTGACTAAACTAATCACCCACTAAAATTGCTTGATCCATCAATCCCTATGGGATCGACCTCACTCTAAGTGAGTTATTACTACTTGATGCGACCCGGTACACTTGCCGGTTGGATATGTGTGTTGGAAATTCGTTTTTCCACAAAAACACCATCAGATACCTTCGATTTTGGAATTTATTAAGGCAAAGAGTATTTTTCTATTTAATTTCTTTATTTGCTTAATTATCTCAATTTAATTTAAATTACCATGTCTTCCTCCTACTCCCTTTACATGTATGCGAAAATGGCATCCATGTCAACGGAGTAGGCTCCTAACTTGACTTTGGAATTGATTATAGGAGACCCTTGAGTTGGAATACTCAAGAGTTAATTTGAAACTGGAAGTTGTTGGCTGGCTCTCTAGTCACTAATGCTAATTCTTCCCAAGGGAGAGGATTAGGACTTGTGAATCAGAGTTGGCTCAATTACTTAACTTTCCTTTATTTGGAAAAGGTTAACCAAGTAAAAACAACAACCTCTTACTATTACTCTTGGGAAAAATCCAACAAGGATAGAACTTCCGATCGATCTTGTCCTAGTCAAGGCTTTTTATTTCCATTATATAAAACCTCTTATTAATTTTTATTGCTTTAATTAATAATCATTTTAATTCTCCATTCTACAACTCTAAAATTTCTCAGAAAATTTCTGACCAATAAATTGCATTCTCTTAGCAACTCGTTAGGAGACGACCTGGAAATTCCACTCCCAGTATTTTATTCTTAAATTGTGACAACCCCTTTTAAATTGATAAGCGGAATTTTTGTCGGTTAAGAACTGTACTTGCAACGTTATTTTCATTCTAATTTCTTAATCGGCAATTTTTTGCCCGTCAATTATTTGAGCATTTCGTTCCTGTTAGAGCCTTGGGAATGGACTGACTATGCTTCACTGTATACGCTAAGTGTCTGTCATGTAATAGGTCTTGTCTTGACACAAGTTTGAGTTTTAGATGCATGACTGTCTAATGATTAATGCTGTTAGTCAACCGTTGCATTTCTCATGGTATTAGGTCTGGCCAACTTACTGATGATTTGTGTGTTTGGAAACACTAACTGATTGTCATAGGCGAAATAAAATTAATAGGTGATGCGAATCACATGTTCTGGGAGTGTTAGAGATTATTTTCACGATTAACTCGGTCTTGAATTGCAATTTATGTTGAAATCCTGTGACTTGGTACACCGTCCATTTTTTTATAATTGCATTGAAGTTCTTTGTTTGGATTTCTTTCATGGAAAGAGATTTGCTTAATCTTTCCAATCCTATTCCTTTGTCCGAATATATCCTTATTTGATCCTATTTTTAAATGTCTGCTTGACTCTTCTGGACTATCTCTTTTTGTTGTTGTTTATTATTGTTCTTTCCATGAATCTTAAACTCTTTGATATGATCTTAAATTTATTCTAAGCACAACAAAATAGTCCTAAAATCAATTTGTAATTTCTACTTCACATTACACTTTTTTCTTATATTCAAATCATAAAAATTTCTAGTATTTGAAAACCATATATGCAAAAACCTTTTTCTTTCTCTCTAAATGTGTTCAAAAAAAATGTCAGTTTAATTTCTTCCATCTTATATCAATTTTCAAGAATAATTTTTTTTAAGAAGGATAGGATATAACAACCTGATTTTTTTAAATTAAATAATGAGTTTCGCATAATTTATTATTTTATTTAAAGAAAATTATTTTTTTAAATGTAATTAAATTAAATTTTATAATACTTCGAGTTTAAAATTTATTAGAATTTTAAATAATTTTTATTATTATAATAAAATATTTTGAAAAAGATAAAAGAATTATTATTATTATTATTATTATAATAAATGAGTCTATTATGTATATATAATGAAAAGTTTCTAACAAAACTATTTGCATATATGTGAAACCAAAAGAAAGAAAATGACACGTGGCCTTATGCATATATATAACTTATGCCACCTACTTATAATCATCATTTCTTATCATATTAATTATCATCACCAACGAATCACCAACGAAGCAATGAAGGGATTTAAAGAAAGAAATGGAAATATGACCTATAAACATATATACATCTATAAACATATATACATATATAACCATGACACATGTTTCCTTTATTTTACTAACCTTGACACCTATAATGCTGTAACACCACAAACTCCTCATCCATTCCCATTAGTCTCTGATAATCATCATCTAACTTTATTTGGTTTTTATTTTTCATGCACGGTAATAAAAGAAAGAGAAGTGACCGAGAGTGAGGGAGAGAAAACCGTGAAAACCTTTCACCTCAATTTCTTGTAATTCATAACTCTAATAACAAAATTTAATGTGATAAAAGTATTTATATTTTTTTTCTTTTTACATGCTTGCATTATTTTTATTTGGTAAAAGCTCATGGTGACATAGTTCCTCTTCTCTTTGAGTTCGATCAATTAGAATTCTAAGAGGTACAGACGATTTTTGACACTTTTCTCTTCAGCAGCTCGATCAGAAATTTTTTTCGAAATTTTTGTTGATTTTGAGTTCATACGAAGGTAGGAATTTTATTTTAAAATTAATGGTTTTCAATTTAAGGATGTCCAAAAGTATAGTAAATAATTGCAAATATATTAGTAATTATAATGTTATTGAATTTGGATTTTCGACTGTGAATGATTGGCTGTGTTTGTGACTGAGTTTTTGGTTATGAGAGTGAATGAAAATTGATTTCTTAATTAGAAATAGTAATTTTGAGAGTTTATAAATGATTTTACAAGGATTGGAATCATATGTCGGTTATTGAGAATCTTATGTTTGAAAAGTGCTGATAGAAGGCTGGTAAACCGCCGAGAAGTTAGGAAAGTGAGGGAGCCCGTAAGGGTGGTGAAGTCGAGTCTTAAGGGGAGGTTCTGTCTGAGTTCTTGTAAAAATAAATGAAAAGGTGGTTTTAGTTAATGATTAATGTGAAAAGAACATAGTCGAAAGGTTTTGTAAAGTTTGAATGAACGTGTGAATTTTTCTTTTGGTTTTAATAGCAAAAAATTTGAAAGGGAGCTGGATTTTATTGAAAGAGAAAGATGTGTAGTTTTAAAGAAAATAATTTGATTATTGAAAACTTATTTAATATTTTGAACGGTGTGATTATTGAAAATGATTTGTTACTTGGGAATGTTTTGAAAAGGGTTTGCAAGGTGGTTAGGTTGGGACCTTTGAAGAATGTCAAAGTCCGAATTTTAGAGAAAATACCGCAGAATTTTTTCCGAGGCTTTGCTTAAAGTGTTATTTAAAAGAAAACTGGATTTAGGGTTCATAATAGTTGATTTTTGAATTATCAAGAAAAGTACTATATTTTAAGTTTCATCTATTGAGAAAAGATTTTTGTTTTAAGTTATAATTTGAGTTCGATTTATTAAGAAAAAGAGTTTTTATTAAACGTTACGAAGGTTGATTATTTAGAAACTAATCGATTTAAGGTTATGATAGATGAGTGAATAGGTGGTGATGCAGAGGTGTAATTGATTATTTGGTGAGGTGGAGGTATGTATAATTAAGCGGTAATGCGGAGGTACGTTTAATAATGTAGGTGATGCGGAGGTGTGGGTATATAATTGGTGATGTGGAGGCATAATAAAAAGAAAGGAAATAAGAACTAATGAAGGAAATAGATACCTAAGAGGAAAAAAATAAGAAATAATGAATAAGATAGATACTTAAAAAGTGTATGTTAAATAGGTCTTGTGCCAAAGTGCTAATGCAAAAGTGCCCGCCTGACTAATAGCTCGAGATTGCTAATGCGGGAATGTTCACCTAACTGATAGCTCGCTTCTACCATGATGCCAAAATATCCTAACTGACACGGGTTCACCCATGATGATAATTGTGCCTAACTGACATGGTAAGAAACCATATTCGGGGTTCGCTCCGAGTAACGTCGGGTTGCGGGTAGACAACCGACGCGTAAGCTCATGGCTTGCATAGGAAAGGCATGCATCGTATTGTTTGCGCATTTGCATTTGATTGTGGTTGTTTATCTTGTTTATTTGTGATTGTGCTGTTGTCTTAGTGACTTGCTTGTATGCTTGATTGGACATTTTACTTGTGCTGTGGACTTAATAATGTAGTGGGAGTTGATGTTTGTGGATTGGGTTTAGGTATATTATTTGTGATGCTGGCTTATTTAGATATTGCGATAATTGAGGAATGTTGTTAAGAGATGAGGAATTGTTAATGTGACGGAGATTTTGTTTAAGTAATGTAATTTAAAGAAAGGGTTTTACACGGCTTTAGGTAAGACTTAAGAAGGATTTCAAGGGTTTAATAAAGAAAATTGTTTTCGCGTTATGAGTTAACTATTTGTATATTATTCTGTATATTTTTACGGCATTCACAATCCCTACTGAGAACATGCGAGGACGACGTTCTCATCCCCTTCAGATCTTCTGTTTCAGCGATAGGCCCGGGAATCCTTGGCGCGGAGTCGCGACTGAACTATGGAGTTTTATGTACATCTGTATCTGTATCTTCTGTATTTAGTTTAGCCTTGGATTTTTCCCTCATCATTTATTATCTTTGATTTTTAGAGGGGTAGGACTTGTATTTGAGAATCTTGGTATATGTCTATATATATAAGGCTAGGTGATTATGTATGTATTTGTATCATTTTGGCTAAGTGGTTAAAAGTAAAGACTTTTCGTTCTCTTGATTAAAATTTCGGTTCATTTCATAAAGGCTCAATATTAAATAAAGATAGTATAAAATTAAAAGGTTTAGAGGTAAGTAACGCTCGGACTTTTAATACGCTCATGAGTTGCTGAAAGTTAGAGTGTTACATTAAATATCAGACCAAGAGGGTTAGAGTTCTAAAAAAAAAAGAGTGAAACTAAAGCAAATGGTAAGACATGGTAGTTTTTAAGGTGAATGTATTGTTGAAGAAAAAAAGGGTAATGGAGGGAGGGAGAATAAGGAGAACTATAAGAGAAATTTCTTGGAAGGATTAGATGAGGTGCATGCTAAGGTTAGGGGGGAAGGAGTGTCAGTCATAAAATAGCACCCAAAAAGACATAAAAGTTCTAATGTTGAATTGTTAGGAATTGTAGAGACCCTTGACAATCCACAGCCTCAATCATCATTTGATCCCACTCTTTTAAGATTTTTTTTATGTGAGACAAAATCAATCTCAAATAATATAGCAGAAATTAAGGTGTGTAGTTACAAAAAATAAAAGTTTGTTACTTGATAAACCTCTATTTTATGATAATATTTTACTAGAAAAACATGTAATTTATTAACTTATTCTGCATTTATTCATAGAAATTGTATGCTTTTGTGAATTTCTCCTAATTATACTTAATTATTAAAAACATACTTTTTAGGCCTTTAAAATTACTAAATTTAATTCATTGTTATCACATTCGATGCCTTGATGTGTTTGTTTAAGTGATTTAAGGTTTAAAAGACAATGATGGCTTGAAGAAATGAAGAAAATATGCATAAGTGAAGAATTCATAAAAAAATGAAGATAGGAGATTTTCATGGTTATGCGTACACATGTCTTGTGTGTACGCATGGCTTGTGCGTATACATGAGTAGTGGCACGTGATTTACTTAAGTAAATACGTGGATCGCGATTTCAAGTCCATTTTTAGCCCCATCCAACTCATTTTTGAAGCATTTGAAGGCAAGACTCAAGGGAGATCAAGCAAGTAATCATAATAGTAGTTGAAAACCATGTTTTAAGTAGAAATTCTAGAGAGAAGAGCTTCTCTCTAGGAATTTATATTTTAGGTTAATTTATCCTTAATTTAGGTTTTAATTTTTGTTCTAGTTTAATTTTCTTTACATTTTCTTATTTTATTGTCTTAAACCTTTTAGTTTTACTTATTAGTTTCTTTAATTTTGTCAATTTTAGGTTATGAACACTTGTTGAATTTTTGTTTATTTTTAATACAATTTAATATGTTTAGTGATGCTTGTTTAATTTATCATTATTGCTTTCTTGTTTTGGTAGTTATAGATTTTATAGTTCTTGCAATTTACCATATTTTATTTTTATGTATTCCAAGTGTTTGACAAATACATTTTCTAGTTTTAGAGTAGAATTTTGCATTCTTGGCTTGGAATTGAGGACTTAGGTGACATTGAGTCATTGACGTCTAATATTAATTGGTAATTTAGGGTTGTTAGTTGGTTTTGTTTCTACTGACGCTAGTCTTCACTAAGTCTAATTAGTGAGTTGGCTAGAAGTTGTGAATTATGATCAATTATGCATATTCTACTTTTTTCCGATGTTTGGGGATGACGAAGTGGGATTAACTCTTCTTAATTACCATGTTTATGGTCAATGACTTGGATAGAAAACATTAACTCTCAATCCTTGCTAAGATGCTTTTTAGTACTTAAATTTTTTTGTTTGCTCTTTACTTTTTTGTCATTTAATTTCTTATTTTTTCATTTCAAATCCCTTTTTCTCATAGCCAATGATACGCACACCTCATTGCAATTTCTTTAAGAGATGACTTGGAATTTAAAACTCTCGGTTTTTATTGATTTGAATTTGTGACAAACAAACTAAACCTAATACGTGTCATTTGTTGGTTTGGAACTATACTTGCGACGAGATTCTTCTTGAGAAATTCTAAACCGACGTTTGGCCCGGATCAAGTTTTTGGCACCATTGTCGGGAATTTACAAATGTGTGCTTGTTATTGGTTATTGTTTATATGTGCGTGTGTGAATAGTTTGCTTTTTAATTGTTTTCTTGTTTTTGTTAATAGTTAAGAGTGTATTTTTTTTCTTGATAGCTTTTGTTTTTATTTTTTTTCCTCCATGAACTCTCATCCTTTTTACTTTGAGTTTCTTTATAATTATGTTGTAGGAAATGGTAACTTTAATGATGGTTCACATTATGGAACGAGAGATCAATCACGGGAGAAGTCTCATCCTTATGGACGACCTTCATAGCAACAACATCCTCTGATCCTCTATGAACACAATTCACCCCAAAATGCATACCAATCCAATGGATATGGTGAGTCTCCTTATGGTAATGAACCTCGACCACCATATGCCTATGAACTACCTCCTCAATGTTGTCCTCAACCACAACACTCACAAGCCCCATTTTGCCACCAAACACCTCCATATGATCCTAATCCATATCCACCACCATATCACCAACCTTATGTGCCTCAAGAACAACTATACGAGCCATATAAACTATACTTATAACCACCACTATTCCAACACAAATACTCCAGGAACCCATTGAATCATTAGTTTTGGTGTTCTCCATAAAAAAGATTTGTGCTGCAGAAAAGGAGAAATAATGACGTATGTGCACGATTTTTTCGTTAGGTTTATTAAACTTATTGTTCTAAGCTGCAGAACTCTTGAGAATAAAGAAGAGAGCGATTGAAGATTCGAGAGATAGGAAAGTAATGATGAAAGAAAAAAATGTTACACTTAATGAAGAAAAGCACACGTGTACAATGACTAGTGATGCTATTTATATTCTAATTCCCTACTGGAAGGATTTTTTATTTATTTAATACATAGGGATAGAAAGGTAGACGAAAATGTGCAGGGCCACTTCAGGGAAAGCACCTGCGAATTGTGTCTGACATGGCACACTGAAGGATTGACCACCTAATCCATTGCTGGCGACCACGAATTGGAGGAAGTCATGAATGGTGCTTGCAAAGTGGCCGATTTTAGATGCAGCATGATGAGCAGATATTTTATACGCTTTTTGGGGGTAATTTCATGTAGATTTTAGTATGTTTTAATTAGTTTTTAATAGAATTTTATTAGTTTTTAAGCAAAAATCACATTTCTGGATTTTACTATGTGTTTGTGTATTTTTCTGTGATTTCAGGTATTTTCTGGCTGAAATTGAGGGAGCTGAGCAAAAATATGGTTTAGGCTGAAAAAAGGACTGCTGATGCTGTTGGATTCTGACCTCCCTGCACTCGGAATGGATTTTTTGGAGCTACAAGAGTCCAATTGGCGCACTCTCAATTGGGTTGGAAAGTAGACATCTAGGGCTTTCTCGCAATATATAATAGTCCATACTTTGCGCGAAGATAGATGACGTAAATTGGCGTTCAACGCCAGTTCCATGTTGCAATCTGGCGTCCAGCGCCAGAAACAGGTTACAAGTTGGAGTTCAACGCCAAAAACATGTTACAGCCTGGTGTTCAACTCCAGAAATAGCCCAGGCACGTGAGAAGCTTTAGTCTAAGCCCCAGCACACACCAAGTGGGCCCCAGAAGTGGATTTCTGCACCAATTATCTTAGTTTACTCATTCTCTGTAAACCTAGGTTACTAGTTTAGTATTTAAACAACTTTTAGAAATTTATTTTGTATCTCATGACATTTTTAGATCTGAATTTTATACTCTTTGACGGCATGAGTCTCTAAACCCCATTGTTGGGGGTGAGAAGCTCTGCAGCGTCTCGATGAATTAATGCAATTATTTCTGTTTCTCATTCAAATATGCTTGTTCCTATCTAAGATGTTCATTCACGCTTCACTATGAAGGAGGTGATGATCCGTGACATTCATCACCTTTCTCACCCCATGAACGTATGCCTGACAACCACCTCCGTTCTACATCAGATTGAATGAGTATCTCTTAGATTCCTTAATCAGAATCTTCGTGGTATAAGTTGGAATTGATGGCAGCATTCATGAGAATCCGGAAAGTCTAAACCTTGTCTGTGGTATTCCGAGTAGGATTCTGGGATTGGATGACTGTGACGAGCTTCAAACTCGCGAGTGTTGGGTGTGATGACAAACGCAAAAGAATCAATGGATTCTATTCCGACATGATCGAGACCCAACAGCTGATTAGTCGTGCTGTGACAGAGCATTTGGACCGTTTTCACTGAGAGGATGGGAAGTAACCATTGACAATGGTGACACCCTACATATAGCTTGCCATGGAAGGAGCCTTGCAAATTCTAAAAGTAAGAAAGCAGTATGTTGCAGAGATTCAGAGGACAAAGCATCTCCAAAACTCCAATATATTCTCCATTATTGCGCAATAAGTATTTATTTTATGCCCTTTTTACTTAATACGAAACTAAAGAACCCTATTAGTATCCTGACTAAGAATAATAAAATAACCATAGCTTGCTTCAAGCCAACAATCTCCGTGGGATTCGACCCTTACTCACGTAAGGTATTACTTGGACGACCAAGTGCACTTGCTGGTTAGTTGTGCGAAGCTGTGTTAAATAGTCCATTAATATTGGCATACACAATTTCGTGCACCAAGTTTTTGGTGCCGTTGCCGGGGATTGTTCGAGTTTGAACAACTAAAGGTTTATTTTATTGCTTAGATTAGGAATAATTTATTTTTGTTGCTATAGAGTCATTAAATTCTGAGTCCTTTATTCCCTTTTCAAAAATTTTTCAAAAATATTATTTTTCTTTATCAAATTTTTAATTTTTCGTGAGTTTAGTGTTTTGTTCTAAGTTTGGTGTCAATTACATATTTTATATTTTCCTTTTAAATTTTCGAATTTGTGCTCTTTGATCTTCAAGTTGTTTTTGTTGATTTTTCTTGTTGATCTTTAATTTTTCTTGTTCTGTGTCTTTTCTTGTTTCGCTTGTGTTTTTCCAAAGCGTTAGTATTCCAAAAGGAATATACCTATTCAAAACAAGTGTTACATTTATTGCTCAATTGGCTAGAGCGTTGGTCTATGTTCTTGGTAATTGGGTATCTTCTTTTTAAAATCTTTTTTCAAAAATAATTTTTCTTGATTTTATCTTGTGCCAAACTTTAAGTTTGGTATTTTCTTGTCAATCTTTTTATAATTTTCGAAAATTTTATTGAAGTTTTCTAAAAATTTTAAGTTTGGTGTTCTTTCTTTTGTTCTTGTGTTCTTGTGAATCTTCAAGGTGTTCTTGAGTCTTTCTTGTGTTTTGATCTTAAAATTTTTAAGTTTGGTGTTCCTTGGTGCTTTCCCTCCAAAATTTTCGAAAACAAGGAGCATTAGATTTAAAAATTTTAAATCTTGTATCTTTTATGTGTTTTTCTCTTTCATCATAAAATTCAAAATTAAAAAATATCTTTTCTAACTATTTTTTAAGCTACTTTTTCAAAATTTAAAAAAAAATTCATATTTCAATTTCAAAATTTTTCAAATCTTCACAATATCTTTTTCAAAACAAATTTATCTTTTTCAAATATCTTTTATATCTTTTCAATTTTCAATTACATCTTTTTCCTATCATATTTATCTTTTACAAATCATATCTTCTATCTTATCTTTTCTCAAAATTTTCGAAAATATCCTAACCAATTTCTCTCTCCTCATCTTTTTCGAAAATCTTCATAAAATATTTTCAAATTTTATTTTTATTTTTATTTTTTATTTTATTTTATTTTATTTTATTTTATATTTTTTTATTTTATTATTCCGAAAATAAATTTTTATATTTAATAAAATAAATAATATCAACATCCATATCATCTCCTTTGCTCCATCATGGAACTAAGTGAAAATTAACAGTCCAGAAGGACTCTGGGGTCATATGCTAACCCCACTACTGCTTCATATGGGAGTAGTATCTGTATACCCTCCATCGGAGTCAGTAGTTTTGAGTTGAATCCTCAGCTCATCATCATGGTGCAGCAAAGTTGCCAGTATTCCGGTCTTCCACAGGAAGAACCTACAGAGTTTTTGGCACAATTTCTACAAATTGCTGACACAGTACATGATAAGGGAGTAGATCAGGATGTCTACAGATTATTACTGTTTCTATTTGCTGTAAAGGACCAAGCTAAGAGATGGTTAAATAACCAACCTAAGGACAGCATAAAGACATGGAAACAGCTGTCAGAAAAATTCCTGAATCACTATTTTCCTCCCAAAAGGATGACACAACTAAGGCTAAGCATCCAAGGCTTCAAACAAGGAGATAATGAATCCCGTTATGATGGCTGGGAGAGATACAGAGAGATGCTAAGAAAATGCCCCTCTGAAATGTTTTCAGAGTGGGTGCAGTTGGACATCTTCTACTATGGGCTTACAGAAAGTGCTCAGATTTCTCTATACCACTCAGCTGGTGGATCTATACACATGAGAAAAACAATTGAAGAAGCTCAAGAGCTCATTGATACAGTTGCCAGAAATCAGCACCTGTACCTAAGCAGTGAACTTCCCAAGAAGTAAGATGCTAAAACAGCAACTGCTGAACTCAGTCCTGCAGAT